>NC_056739.1:1032050955-1032350955 GCF_019279795.1 Protopterus annectens | reverse complement strand
CGCTAAGCTGGGGTAAACTATTACTGTTGCAAGAAAGTCTGCTTTTCAATTTTTCCCTTAGATCTTGCTAGTTCTCTTCTCTCTTGCACTTTACTTAGTTTATTCACCTAGCACTTCATCAGGCTTTTTGTAGCAATTATTGTAGCACACACAAGTGCTATCAGCACTAGACATCCTATAAGGAAACAGCTCCAGTACTTAGTAATGATGACTATCCCTCCTGGCATGTCTAAAGGTCAGTTCCCTGTGCTTTCTCCTATTAACCTGGTGAACTTGAACATCCTGAAGTAGTGAAGCAACTGCCTCATGGACACAAACAATCCTCTCCTCTTACCTCCTAACACTCAGACTTGTGAGAGATACACTTATATCTCCAAATTGGAAGCCATACACTCTCCAGCCAAGACTGCAATAGCTGGCCAGGAGGAGAAGGTCAACACCTGCACCACACTACATAGAACACATAGCCCTCCAGAACACCCACCATCACAGCTCTCACCTAAAATCACAAACCACACACCCACCTTTGTGGAGGCTCTCAATAGAAATCTACCCAAACAGAAGAGCCCTCCAAGGTAGAAATGCACTCGACCACAACACAGCACAAACCACAAGACACATAGCTCACCTACACAGTGTACCCCTCAATCTATGTCCCTTAGACAAAACAGCTTGTCCAATACAATAATCATAGGTGACTCAATAGTGAGGTACACTGATGTCCCACTCACTAACTAATTTGAATAAGGAGAAGGTAACAGTCAGCTGTCTATCAGGTGCCAGAATCTGACACATAACACACACAAAAAAAAAGCCAGCACCCAACATCTCCTGTGGCATGTTCCAAAACCATATTTATTCCATGACCGATAGTCAGCAGTACATCAGTACACCAGCAAGGGTGTACCGGTTTCGGCAAAAGCCTTCTTCAGCAACCAAACTTGATGAAATAAAGTAATACAACTAGCATTATATCTCCCTTATATACAAGGTCTTAAAGCGCCCTCTAATACACATACAAATTGCTACCATTTGAATACAATGCTTATCATGCTACAAACATGATTATACACAAACCTAGTATAAAAATAAATACATAATTCTATGCAGAGATGTTTCAAAAATGATCATTTAACCCTGGAGAAAAGAGGGCCCCCAATTTAATAATACGCATTTTTTCTTTATTAGACAATATTTCATTTAAAGTGTGGGCTTCTTTATTCCTAAACCTAATATAGTCAATGACCATGAAACTGAAAAAAATCCCATGGAATGCTTAGACATATGTTTAAATAAAGAACTCAAACCCTTCTTATTTTTTATATCACTTAGG
This sequence comes from Protopterus annectens, assembly GCF_019279795.1. Lineage (NCBI taxonomy): Eukaryota > Metazoa > Chordata > Ceratodontiformes > Protopteridae > Protopterus > Protopterus annectens. Next base: position 1,032,349,622 of record NC_056739.1, on the reverse strand, counting down.
TGTTCCCCAATCCTTATTTTAAACGGGCGAGACGTTTGTCCAACGTAGAACACTCAACATCTGCATTGGGCTAAATAAATAACCCAAGTAGTGTTACAATTGGCAAAAAATGGGACACTGTATACATGTGAAGAATTTTGTGATGTAAAACTTTGGGACTTCAACACTCTTGAACAATAGATACAGTGACCACATGGATAACAACCCAGTATCAGTTGACCAGTCAAAGTAGTTTGTGTAGTTGAACATAAACCTTTATCATAAACTTTTTTGTAATGACTGAATAAGGATCCCAAAGACCACCCCTTCCGAAATGAATAAAGACATCGATCCCCAATATAGTTATTAAGAATATCATCTGATCTTAATAGATGCCAATGTCTATGAATAATATTCATAAAACTATTCGTGTTTCTCCCATAAGTTGTAATTAATCTAAGCGTATGATTTTTCCATATTACAAACCCGACATGACAATAGTTCAGATCTGTCCTGTTGAGTGGCAAATCGGCTGGCCCTAGTGATATCACCAACTTGATATCCCCTGCTCTTAAACCTAGATATTAGATCACATCTATGAAGATCGTACGTGGAAGAACTAGAACAAATCCTTCTAATATGAAGGAATTGTGACTTGGGGATATTCTTGATGACGATTGCTTGGGTGGATGTGATTACAAATAATTGTTTTAGACTGGGATGTTTCATGTTTTTTATCTGGTTAACTGGATTCCTGTCGAATTCGTGAAGTTTCATCAGCTTAAGTGGATGTTATTTTTGAATCGACCCTGAGAGGCTTTTGGGCCGATGAACTTAGTGGACCTTTCCTTTAAGGTTGTTTCTGACTTTACAATTTCTGCGAGTTTGGTGAGTGGATTTGGATCCTGAACAGTGAATTGTTACATATTTTTTATTTTTGGTTCGGGACATTGGCATCTGAATTGTATTTTGAGCCATATGGTTTAGACACAAGCTATAGTGTCTTTCAAATTTTTAAGTGACAATATAGTTGTTGCTTGTATTTTAGGACTCTTTTTGGTGGTGTTTTTCTGTTGAATTATACCATCGGAAGAGGTCTAGGACACTTAACATTGTTTTTTACATGTTATAATATGATTGCGCATTGATATATGTGTTCAGATTGTGTATTCATACATGTTCTTTGTTTATTCTTTAGGGGGTTTATTTCAACTTTGGTGGGTTGGTGTGTGGGCTTTTTTAGGCCTACCAATCCAAATTCAACAGTTTAATATCAGTACTCTTTAGTTGTATTAAGACTGTATGTTTGATTGTTAGGATTCACTATTAGGGCTAGTATGTTTTTGGATGTTTGCATTTAGCTATCCAAAGCAACACAGCTTATTTAAATGTGAATTAGAATGTCATATTAGTTTTGTTTTCATACCATCTTCCAACAACTGGATATCAACAATTGAAGGTTAACCATTTTTTCCATTGGTGGATGTTTATCATTTTTTCTTTGTTAATAATAGTTATTTAATTGTATTGGGGAAACTGCAGATAGATAGGGGATCTCTATTATTGTTTTTTCACAATATATATGATATTGGGCCACAGGCATTGTAACAAATAATATTTTATCGTTTTATATCAGCCCCATTATGATAGGGGTTGGGTTATTAAAGTTAGGACAATAAATTTCTGTCCAGTCCAGTGGATTGAAAATCATTGAGTGGTTCTTTGATGCTTATCTAAGTGGGGTGATATACTGAACTCCAGACATAAATATATTAATATAAAGTAATAATTATTTGGAGTATTTGCCTTAGCAACATTGGCCAAACGGATTCTGTTTATGGTCCCATAAATATACTTTTTTGGTTTTGGCCCAGTTTGGCGACTTAGCGGATACAGGTAGTCCAAGTGGATAATTATAGTCCATGAAGGCATGATATACTTGTTGAATTTGCCTTTCTGGACCTCAGTTAATTAAACATGGACCATTGTAAGGTTTGAAAAAACTAACTTTTTTTCTCCCCGGGTTTGGGGTGAACAGCTTTTGGCTATTATTGTACCTATTTGGGCCAATTATGAATGCCTGGGGTTGGTTATGAGAATTATATTATATTATATGTTGACTTTCCAACACTCAGGGTTTAGGATGTACATTGCAGTTTTAAAATAAGATTTGCAGTTTAATATTGTGGACAGTTTTTGTTTAACAGTGGGTTTTGGTAAGTGATGGAATTGGCAACCTTCATCAAGGGTCTTTCTTCAGACTCTGAGGACCTGAGCATTTTTGGCCTGGGGTCGGGTAATGTTGATAATGGTTCTGGAGTTCAGGACCCCACCCAGGATTGTAAATTTGCTTTTGCCAAGCTAACTAAAAATTTGATTACCCTTAGGAAAAATGTTTGGCACCTGAAACTTTTCAGGGCATACCAACAGAGTAAAATAGTTCTAAGGGGATTAAGAACTAGGCTGCAGCCTATGGTTGCGGAACCAGATGAGTGTCTTCTGGCACAATGGTCGGAGGCACAACAGCAGGACTCTATGACCTTTGTAAATATTTTGACTAGTTATTATGAGAGGAAGGTGGAGGAACAAGCTGCCCATGTTTTAGGGGCTAGTAAAACATTGGATGGGTTTTCTACACTTTTATGTTACAAAAATTGTATTGAAAAACTCGGCAAGGAGTTGTCAGAACTGGACTCTGTTCTTAAAGAAAGAAAAATTAAGAAGTTCACCCTTGATGTTGGGGATTACGACAGGGGTAAGCCCTTTGAGGTACATCCCAGGGTTAAATTTGTTATGCCTGTTCAAACCCCCAAGAAATTGAGCTGCACTGCCCAAATCTATTTTGAAAAAAAGAAATAGGGGAATCTACTATATCTGGTGAAGATTCATCATCCAATACAGATTGGGAGGATGGCCACAGTGGAGCTTCCCCGGTTTCTAAGAGGAACAAGTTGGAGCAAAGTTTGGTATGGGGAATCCCTTTTGGCATAAGTCCCAGAGACAAGGGGGGATGAAGCATCAAAAACACTATAGTCTTAGGGAGATTCTTCAAAACATGACCAAATTTTAGATACTAAAGTGAACAATGTGCATAACATATCTTCTGTTAGATTGGATGAACAACAAATGGAGGTGTTAAATAAAGGATTAAACTTTGTGCCGGGTTTCCTTGTCCAGGAGTATAATTTCGCTCAAGATGTTGTAAATTTTTGTCATAGTCTTAATTTAAAATCTTTTTTTCATAACTCTGAGCGGAGTAAGATGTGTTCTTCTGAATTGAGAAACTTTCGCTTCAGGTCTTCCTCATTCAAGCCACCTAGGCTACCAATTGTACAAATTTTTCAGAACAAAGTTCTTAGAGATTTACATTTGTATTTGAGCAAACAAGATATTGTTAAGGATAATTTGGACAAGCAGCAAAGATTATGTGTTGAAAATCTTATTAATAACAAGGATATTGTCATTGTATTCACGGATAAGGGTGGAGCAGTGGTGGTACAGGATTTGGTGGACTATGAAGCGGAGTGTGAGCGTCAACTTTATAATAAATCTCATTATCAGGAAATGGTTGTTGATTCTACTATGAAGTTTAAACAAGACATTGATCACTTCCTTAATCTACCAGAAGATGAAGGCATCGTCACTAAAGACGTTTGTTTTCATCTCAAGGTAGATAATCCCAAAAAACAGTACATTTACTTTTTGCCAAAGATCCATAAGGATTCCAATAGACCACCTGGTCGACCGATTGTTTCAGGCAGAGGCTCTTTAACTGAGCCTTTGTCGGAATTTCTAACTTTATATTTAAAACCATTACTAGCACTAATACGGTCTAGAATACAGGACACGACTCAGTTTCTCTCTATTATATCTGACATGCAATTGGAATCCGACTGGCTCTTATGTACTTTAGATGTCACCTCCTTGTATACCAATATCCCCCATTGGGCAGGACTAATGGCATTGCAATATTGGCTAGATCGAGCCAATATGTATAAACCAGGTTTTAATACCTTTCTTATTTGCATGGCAGAAATGGTCCTGACCCACAATATTTTCTATTTCAAAGATAGGTGCTTTTGGCAACTTCAAGGCACTGCTATGGGGGCTTCTTTTGCCCCCATTTATGCGGACTTATTTATGGCGTACATGATATATGATACCAGTCATAATATATATATATAAATGAAATGGAGATATGGAGGAGATATCTTGATGACTGTTGGTTGGTGTGGAGAGCAGATGAGGATTTCCTTCTGGAATTTTTGGAATATTTGAATTGCAATATGCGGGGCATTTAATTTAAGTTGACTTATTCTAGATCAGAGATAACTTTTTTGGATGTGTCAGTTAGGAGAACAAATTTGGACACTCTGGAGAGTGAAGTATTTAGGAAGTTTCCACAATTCAGTGCCCTACTACATGCTACAAGCTTCCACCCACAGCATGTCATCTAGAATATCCTCAAGTCACAATTCCTTTGTATTAAAAGGATTTGTTCTAGTTCTTCCACGTACGATCTTCATAGACATGATCTAATATCTAGGTTTAAGAGCAGGGGATATCAAGTTGGTGACATCACTAGGGCCAGCCGGTTTGCCACTCAACAGGACAGATCTCCGCTATTGTCATATCAGGTTCGTAATATGGAAAAATCACAGACGCTTAGATTAATTACAACTTATGGGAGAAACACGAATAGTTTTATGAATATTATTCATAGACATTGGCATCTATTAAGATCAGATGATATTCTTAATAACTATATTGGGGATCGATGTCTTTATTCATTTCGGAAGGGGCGGTCTTTGGGATCCTTATTCGGTCATTACAAAAAAGTTTATGATAAAGGTTTATGTTCAACAACACAAACTACTTTGACTGGTCAACTGATACTGGGTTGTTATCCATGTGGTCACTGTATCTATTGTTCAAGAGTGTTGAAGTCCCAAAGTTTTACATCACAAAATTCTCCACATGTAACCATTTTTTGCCAATTGTAACAGTACTTGGATTATTTATTTAGCCCAATGCAGTTGTCGGGTGTTCTATGTTGGACAAACATCTTGCCCATTTAAAATAAGGATTGGGGAACACCTAAGTGATATTAAAAATAAGAAGGGTTCAAGGTCTTTATTTAAACATATGTCTAAGCATTCGACGGGATTTTTCAGTTTCATGGTCATTGACTATATTAGGTTTAGGAATAAAGAAGCCCACACTTTACATGAAATGTTGTCTAATAAAGAAAAAATGTGGATTATTAAATTGGGGGCCCTCTTTTCTCCAGGGTTAAATGATCATTTTTGAAACATCTCTGTATAGAATTATGTATTTGCATTTATACTAGGTTTGTGTAATTAATCATGTTTGTAGCATAAGCATTGTATTCAAATGGTAATAATTTGTATGTGCATTAGAGGGCGTTTTAAGACCTTGTATATAAGGGAGATATAATGCTAGTTGTATTCCTTTATTTCATCAAGTTTGGTTGCTGAAGAAGGCTTTTGCCGAAACTGGTACAACCTTGCTGGTGTACTGATGTACTGCTGACTATTGGTCATGGAATAAATATGGTTTTGGAACATGCCACAGGAGATGTTGGGTGCTGGCTTTTGTTTTTTTTGGTTGGATATATTATTTAGCTGTGCACAAGCCATTTGTGCAGGTAGTTTTTTTGCTGGCTGGTCACATAACACACACACTCAGGTCACTCCAGAACAAGTACAAGTATGACTCTGTCATTGTCCATGTGGGCGTGAATGATCTGAGACGCATCTCTGTGGACTAAATGAAGAGAGACATGGTGGAGCTCTCACATTATGTGGCCCAGGCAGATAGGACCCTAGCCCTGAGCAGCATCCTACCATTGCCCAGAATGATACTGTAGTACAAACAGAAAATGATTGACTTCAACAATTAGGTAAGTTTCTGGTGTCATTCTAAGGGGATCCAGTATCCATCTGCTTGGGATGACATGATTGACATCCCTCGATGCTTTGCCAGAGATGGTCTACATCTGTCACCCCTGGGTTTCCGGGTGCTGGCTAAGGCTCTTGCCATCCCTATACTGCCTTTTTTAGGCGGTGTTCCAAAGACCAAATTATCACCATAACAGCTATAAATAAATGCAATCTGAGGGCCATGCTGCTCAACGCTAGAAGTCTAAATCTCAAGATGCAATTACTTGAAGCATTCCTCAAAATGGAAAACATCGACATTTATGTTGTAACGAAGACCTGGTTGAAAGCAGCAGAAAGCACCCCTGTGCTACCAGGCTATAACTTATTCCACACCTTTCGGCCCCAGAACATGGACCGAAGCTCCAAAGGCAGTGGTGTCTTCATATTCATAAAGGATACGCACACCTCCAGACTAGTTCGTAGGTTCATAGGTTTTTACTAGGCTATCAGCCCTAGGGCCTATGCAAGCCTAGACATAACAATTCTCTGGCTATTTCTTCCCACACTATTTACTTCCCTGGACCCGTCTAGCAGGGTGACTGATGTGATCCCCGGGGTGAATTTCCTGTCTCCCATCCAGTCGTCAAGGTTCCTTTTGAAAAGGGCCAAAGAGGCGCTCTGCTTCACATGTATGGGCAGTCTATTCCAGAGTCTGGGGAGTCTCTGTGTCAGGAACCTATCCCTCTAGCATGTTTTGTTCATTGTGATGACAAGGTTTAGATCCCTGGATCATGCGTCTCCGAGGGATTGGGATTTCTTTAAGTGTGGCATGTCCAATAGCTCTGGGTTTGACAAGGCCTTGTATGTTAAGCAGAGATCACCTCTGAGTAGATGAAATGCGACAGAGTATAAGTTTAGTTTTTTTAGACAGTCAGCATAGGGCATCTGCTTTAGGCCTGTGATTCTTTTAGTGAGGTATTTCTGCGGCCTTTCCAGTTGTTGCAGATGTCTTGAGAGGTACATACCAAATGGGGTGTTGTATTCTATAACAGGTCTAATGAGAGATGAGTACATTGGGACAATGACCTCCTTTTTTCTGGATGAAAAGCCCTTAGTGATGAGGTGTGCCACATAGAAGGATTTCCTGACTGTTGTAGCGATGTAGTTATCAAAGGTAAGACCACTGTCCACCTGTGTCCCTAAGTCTCTTATCACACTTATGGTGTTTAGTGTACTGCCACCTATGTGGTAATTCATGAGTACATGTTTTTTTCCCAAAGGGGATTACTATACATTTCTTGGCATTGAGCTTGAGCCCATGGCTCTGGCACCAAGCATCTGTTTCTGTAAGGCCCTTTTGTAGAATATCCACATAATTTGGGGATTCAATAATGGCTTCCAGTTTGCAGCCATCTGCAAACTTTGTTAGCCAGAGTCCCTTAGTGTTGGCCTGTACTTCAGAGAAGTAGATGCCAAACAAGAGCGGTCCCAGGACTGAACTCTGAGGTACTCCACTTGTCACTTGCCTGGAGCTGGATTTGGAGTTGGCTACTTATACAGTGTGGGTTCTGTCTGTAAGCCAGTTGGCAATCCATTGAGTGATGTAGGGATTAATGCTCAGCTTAGTAAGTTTATCTATGATTCCAGAGTGAGGGATGGTGTCGAAGGCCTTGTCAAGGTCCAGATAGGCTGTGTGGCCCACTTTACCTTTGTCCACGGCTCTGGAGACTGATTCGAAGAAGTCAATCAGGTTCAGGAGACAAGATCGGCCCTTCACGAACCCAAACTGCATGGGGTCCAGTATTTGAAGGTTGCCAATGTCTTTATTTACAAGTTCCATGATAATATGTTCCATTGCCTTGCAGATCAGGCTTGTCAGACTGATGGGTTGCTTGTTCCCAGGATCCAAGGTGGATCCCACCTTGTGGAGTGGGATAACTGTAGCTGTGCGCCACTCAGTGGGCATGAAGTCTGAGGTGAGTCTATGATTAAACATGACACTTAGTTGAGGTGCCAGTTCATTTTGTAGTTCATGTAGTACACAGCCTGAGATGTCGTCTGGTCCCATGGATGCTGTATTCTTAGCTTTGGCGAGTGCGTTTTGTATCTGTGTGGCCATTATTACCGGAATTTGGCAATCTTTTGGTATTGAGATAGGTCCTTTAGGGGGTGAGAGGGGGTGAAGTTTGCACTGAATTGATCTGCCAGGATATTTGCAATATCCTTGGGATCAGTATATTTAATGCCATTCTTTTGTAGCCCAGAACAGATCTGAGCATTGCCATTTAGATTCTTGACATAGCTATAGAATGCCTTGTGGCTGTCTTAGGAATCTTTGGCAATTTTATTTTCGTAACTGGCTTTGGATGATTTTATGATGGATCTCGGCTTCTTACTGAGGCTGGTAAGGAAGTTTTTTGCATCCTGGGATTTTCCTCTTTTCAGCAACAGTTTCTTTCTTTTGTTGTAAAGTTTGTTTATGGCAAGGGACCACCAGATTGGCTTCCTTTTTTTGGAGGAGAGTGTCTTGGTTCTACTGGGGATGGCACGATTCATGCATGAGTGGATGTGCTCGTACAGTGCCTTAGTGTAGGATTCAGCAGTCAAACTTTCAGTTCCCGTCTGCATAGGTGTCATGAAGTTTGTCACTTCTGACTTGAGCAGCATGAAGTTGGCTTTGAAAAAGATTTTTACGGAGTTTTCCTTACTGGGGGGTGGGGGTGGGATGTGGATGTCAAGGGTGATTAGCTTATGGTCAGACCTGACCAATGAGGGGGTGACCAGCATAATGCATCTGAGATACTCCAGGTACAACTAACATTGGGTAAGATGGCGATTCAGGTCGTAGCCTGCTATAGGTCCCCAACCATGTCCCAAGACTCTCACTCCACATTCCTAAGCACCCTGGAAACTATTAAGATCCAACTCGACACTCTCATACTATGCAACTTCAACTACTCCTTCATCAACTGGGAAAACTACTCATGCACCAATGCACTGACCCAATGCTTCCTGGAATTCATTCATTCCAATGCCCTGGACCAGCTCATTCTTACCCCCACTAGAGGAAGCAACATCCTTGACCTGTTTATTAATAAAATGAGCAACCACTGCTCTATACCAATAGTCAATTCCTCCCTGGTTATATCTGACCACAAACTAATCACCATGGAAATCCACATCTCACCCACACCCCCTGCAAATGTATCCACCATGAAAAACTTCTCCAAAGCTGTCTTTGGACTCCTAAACACAGAGGTGGCTATCTTCAAGACACCCATGCCACTGGAAAAATAAATGCATGACTGCCAAATCATACATCAATGCACTGTATGAACATATACATAAATGCATGTAACTAGCTATACCCAACTCAACCAAGATGCTCTCCTTCAAAACAAATAAGCCAATCTGGTGGTCCCCTGCTACTGTTGCAGAAAAAAGTGAAGTCCCAAGACTGGAAAAATTCCCTCATTAGCCGCAACAAAAAGTTGAGATCCCTCACCAAAACCTCCAAAGCCAGCTATGAAGGCAGAATTGTGGCAGACACTAAAGAGATCCCTCACCAAAACCTCCAAAGCCAGCTATGAAGGCAGAATTGCGGCAGACACTAAAACCAACCACAAAGCCTTGTATAGTTATAACAAGAATCTCCACGGCAATACCCAGATTTGCTCTGAGTTACTGCACAATGGTACCTCCTATACTGAGCCAACAGATACTGCCAACATACTGGCTGACAGATTCACTTCCAACTTTACCCCTCCCCCCAAAGGACTAATCTCAATAGCAGAAGAATGCGAGGCACGCAGCATTACTGCAGCACACGGTAACGCTGCATTGTTGAAGGCCAAGAATACAGCTTCTATGGGACCTGACAATATCCCTAGCTGTGTTGTACATGAATTACAAAATGAACTGGCACCACATCTGTGTGCTCTGTTGACTCACAGCCTCACCTCAGCTTTGTCCCTACTGAATGGCGCATTGCTGCAGTCATCCCTCTCCATAAAGGAGAAGTGACTACAAACCCTGGAAATTATTGCCTCATTAGCCTGACAAGTCTGATATGTAAGGCTATGGAGTGGATCATCATGGACCTAATTAACAAGGATATAGGGAATCTCCAAACTCTAGATCCCACGCAATTTAGTTTTGTGAAAGGTAGATCATGCCTGCTCAACTTGGTTGACTTCTTTGAGTCAGTCAACAGAGCTGTCGATGGTGGTAATGCAGTTCATGCAGCCTACCTCGATCTGGCCAAGGCCTTTAATACCAATTCTCACTCAGGAATTATTGATAAACTCACCAAACTAGGCATCAACCCCAATATCGTAAGGTGGTTTGCAAATTAGCTCACAGATAGAACCCACAGTGTGAAAGTAGTGGACTCCAAGTCAGACTGCTGATCATTCATGAGTGGAGTCCCACAGGGATCAGTCCTGAGTCCTCTCATGTTTGGCATCTACTTCTCAGAGATCCAGGCCAACACAAGGGACACTGCCTGACCAAGTTCACAGACGACTGCCAGCTTGGAGGCATTAATTCCCCAAGTGATGCAGACATCCTACAGAAAAGCCTCACTGAGTCCAATGACTGGTGTCGAAACCATGGCCTTAAGCTTAATGCCAAAAAATGCATCATCATCCCCTTTGGGAAAAACTCATTTCTCACTAATTACCACATTGATGGGAACCCACTGAACACTTGAAGGCATTATAAGAGGTCTGGGGACACAGGTTGACAGCAACCTCTCCTTCGACTACTACTTTGCCACTGTGGTCAGAAAGTCCTTCTATGAGGCACATCTCATTACCAAGGATTTTGCATCCAGGAAGAAAGAGGTCATCATTTCTCTCTACTCTTCCCTCATTAGACCAGTCATCGAGTATAATGCCCCATTTGGCATGTACCTCCCTAGACACATGCAACAGCTGTAAAGGCCACAAAGTACCTCACAAAGAGGATCCCAGGCCATAAACACATATCCTACATGGACAGACTCAAAAACTCCAGCTATTCTCTGTCTCATATCGTCTACTAAGAGGCAATGTCTGCTTAACTTACAAAGCCATGTCTGACCCAGCTCTTTTAGAAATGCTACATCTAAAGAAATCCCAATCCCTCCACACCACACGCTCCAGAGACCTCAACCTCATTACCACACTCAACAGAACATGCTGGAGGGACAGGTTCATAACCCAGAGACTGCCCATGCTCTGGAATAGACTTCCATACATGTCAAGCAGAGCTCCCCACTGGTTTTCTTCAAGAGAAATATTGATGAGTGGATGGGAAATAGAAAGTTCACCCCAAGAATCACTCCAGTGGCTTTACTTGATAGAGGCCCTGGGAACTAACATCAGGCAGCACAATGCCAGGGCACTTCTATGAGCAAGGCTTGTAAAGACTCCAGGGCCATTAGCCTAGTACACACCTATGAACTTATAAATTACATTTTTGGATGGAATGCTATAGCTTCTGACTCCTTGGAGTGGAAGGTGGTTAACCGGCATGTCAGGCAGACATCTAAAGTTTGAAATGTGTTTAGCTTATTGGTAAGGATCCATTCTAAATAGGTGAGTGAATGCCAGGCTTTTTATTGGATTCTAGTAGTGGACGTGATTAGCTGTGTAAACCCATACAAGTTAACTGATCATGAGTAAGTGTCTTTGTCAGCTACCAGTCTATGTTGAGGTCACCCAAATATAATAGTTGAATATTGTGAGATACCCAATAGACAATATTTTCTGCTGTTAAAAGGTTACTGGATGGAATATAAATAGAAGAGATACACAAAGATTTCCATTGTTGATACTTTGAAGTGATATGAGGATTTCTGCATTATTTTCTGGGATCTGTAGTGAGAGTTGGGATAGTTCTAACTAGTTTTTTGTAAATAACACCACCACCACCAGCATACACGTTTTTCCTGTCAAACCTGAGTATATTAAACCGAGGAGGAGGTGACTTAATTATCTAATATATCTTCCTTTAATCTGGGATGCCTTTTTATTTCAGTAGTGATAGTTATATAGCTGTTGAAGAGCCTTTAGCTTGAAAACACAAAGTCAGACAGATTTTAATGCAGCTACTCAAAGCAGAGACCAAAAAGCCAGGGATAGGAAATAATGGATTTAGACAGCATAAGCTAATAGTCATGTGATCGACACAGACTAATCGGGTAAGAGATTATTAGAGTATAAGCAATAGCCCCTTTGGGAGTTGTCATAGTGACTGCCAGCACAGAGCTGGAAACATAAAACTAGTTTGCATTGATATGCAGCTGTTAAATTTACTTATATTGCACAATATCAAATAATTTCAGTAAGTTGGAGCTCACAGGTACAACTTTTACAAAGGGAAAGTTCTCAGTAGAATGACATGCAGTATACTGCCTGCTGTTTGACTGACATAAGTCACAATTTGATATCCACAGGCTATTACACAATTACAAGTAACCCCTATAGGCTCCTGCTCACAAGTGCAGCTTTGCATAGGGCCAGTTCTCAGTGAGATGGTGTCTGGCAGACTTCCTGCTGTTTTGAGTGAGAGAGGACACGATTTGATGTCCATGGACTCTTCTCTGTGAAAGAAGCTGCTAACTGAGTGACTGCAGAGACCTAAGATAATTCAATTTCATTGTGGAAACCAATCCGGAAGGAATGATTGTGTAAGTCAGCCAATAAGATAAACAAATTAAATGTTTTGATTTTTTTCAGGGGTTAGCAAGGAAATCTCCTTATCTAGTTCCATAACAGGGGAAAATTAACACACTTTTTTTTAAAAACACATCCTCTGTTCACTATATTCCCAAGAGCAACTGTGATTTAAATTAATTTAGATAGACTTGCTTGGAAGGTATACCACCAGTTGATATGTCGTCTAACCTCCAGACACAGATATGCCAACAATCATTTCCCAGTCCCTGCCTACCTAATATCCTAGGTCTAATTTCACTAAAATTTGTGGAACTCACGGTCTTGCACCCAAAATGCAAGACAATATATATTTGTTTCCTGAGTCTTGTATCTTGAATCGATCAAAGCTCCTGGACTACCTGACTAGACTACTTATTGAATGCATCAGTGTGTTCTCAGTGTTAGCCCCCCTTGGTTCTATCTGTATTCCTCCATATTTGCTCCCTCACTGTCTGATTCACCCTTCATTTTATATTCCCTTTCACTAGTTATTCTTAGTCCTACAACTTAGAATATTTCTTCATATCTTCTTTGTTCTTCAAACTCTCTTTAGATCTAATGTTAACCATCAACTTTTACGTGCCATTGTTTGCTGCCATTTTAGGAAGTTTTCAATAAAGCTTTATCGCTACTACTAGATATGAAAAGAAAGAATAAGAACAGCACAATAAAAACAAAAAGATTTACTTCATCTGAAGGATAGGAAATTGCAAGTTACTGAAGCAATGAGCTAATCGCCTATGCATAAGTGCTTAGCATGTTTAATGCACATGGTTGTAATTTACAAAAAACATTGTCATCTAAAAATATCAACATTTTTCTAAATAAACTGGTATAAAATTGCAGTTTATTTTGTATTTTGCTTGGTAGGTGACATGCGATAATGCAATAAAATGAAAAAGCTCAGCTGGATCTAAGTGCTAGAAATAAATAGTGAAATGAATGTTTAAATATACAGAAAAATCAGTTTGGATGTAACATCATCTTTAGGATCCCCACCGTGATTCAGAATCAGGATTAAAATAACCTTTTTTGAGATGTATTATTATTATATGCCATAAAGCAGACTTCTTTAACAGTGGAATTACTTTTTATACATGCTTTAATGTAACAAGTAACCACAACATGTTTTTAATTCATTTCATTTTACCAACTGGATTCTATCCTGCTTGAAGAAATGGAAGCAGGAGAAACACATAACTTGCAAAGCAAACTGATGCACTTAGAATTAAGATTAATATGATAGCAAGTCAGGAAGAAAAACTGAAAAAGGAAAAAATTGATCTAGAATGAGTCAGCATAATTCAAGCTATGATTTTCAGTTGATCTTAAACAAAGGGACACACTAAACACTCAGGTAATCAGCTTACAAGCTGTTAGCCAAACCATTCAAGACTCAATGAGCGTTTATAACTGATAAATCACATTGATCCATAGTGTGTAAGCCTGGCCCATATAGAGCAGTTGTGGCTAAATTGTATCATTGGTAGTCACCATTAAAATTCCAACTACAGGTTCATAGGTTCATAGTTACAGGCCAAGTTGGTGTAGCACAGCCATTAAGCTACAGGCATCCTTAAAAGTGTAGAAGTAAAAAAAAAAAAAAAACAGACCAATTTTTAGATTTATAACTGATGTGACATGCTTATTAGAAGTACTGTGAAATAAATATGTATATTTTTTACCCATAATTTTGGATTATTAGGAGGGTAGCTGGCAATGTACCAGTATACATTCAGCACAGAGAGTACCATAGTCCCCAAAGACACACAAAATATATACGTGCTTTGCAAACTAAAAAATACCTTTCAGAAATTCTGGGGAAAAAATGTAAAAAAAAGGAATGAGCTATTTTCCTAGTCTACAAATAAATGAGCCAGTAATAAATTATCATACTCCAATTATATTTTACTGTCTTCATACTTTTATGAAAACCAAAATATCTGAAACTCAAAATATCAGAAATCTAAATTCGCCCCTTCCCCACTTCTGTGTGATGTCAGAGTTGGTATATATAATTAGCAAGGAGCTTGGGGGGAACAGACCCACAAATCGGGGTACAGGGGGAGCTTGCCCTTTCATTAAAAATCTTTTTCATATTTGCAGTTTTCGATATTTTGATTTTCAGTCTTTTAATCTTTTGATCTTATGACATAGACCCATTTTGTTAATACGTATTGTTCCCCTGCTCATTTTCCTACAACTCTGCAATGCTTCGAGTCCTAGCCTGCATTTCAGAAGTGTTTTGCTTGTATCCAGTGCCAACAAAGCAAAGTTAAGTACCTTTGATTGCTAAATCACACAAGTTATTTTGAGTGACCATTATAGTTTCCTGCTTTTATGTATGCATTTCACTGTATTTTTTGTAGGAAAAAAATCCTCTTTCTCTCACTGTTACTGCTGTAAGACTGCCTTGAACTCACCTTCAGCAAGAGATTTTCAGCTAGCTGTTTAATTGATTTGTAGTAGCATTCCATTTGTAGGTCCCTTCTACTGTGTTGTTACATTAGGAGTACTGGGTTTATTCATCTTGTGGCAGGAGGTGTTTGCCTTGAGTTCGGCAATAAACAAAAAGACTTGCAGTGTAGTAATTTTATTGCTCAGAGGGCTCATTATTTAGTTTTCTGTTTTTTTCTATGCTGCTATAAATTTTGCACATTTGTGTTAGTGGTGCCTTGTACAATAACCAACACCTAGAAAGCAAAATTTCCCTGTATAAAGGCCATAAAGCTATACCCATTAAAACAGTAATGTAGGGCAAATACCTGGAGTGCCGA
The DNA here is from genome assembly GCF_019279795.1 of Protopterus annectens. Classification (NCBI taxonomy): domain Eukaryota; kingdom Metazoa; phylum Chordata; order Ceratodontiformes; family Protopteridae; genus Protopterus; species Protopterus annectens. The sequence goes on along the minus strand of NC_056739.1, from coordinate 1,032,334,262 downwards.
CAAGCTTAGAGCAGGTAGTTGGGCATCGAGTGGCAATACATACAGATTTAGTAGAATTCAGTATTGTGTAAATATTAAAGTTAATAGAATTTAGTACTGTTTAACATAATCTACTCCAAGAAAGTGCCCTTATTAGTCTGCATCAACAAAGCACCTTTAATAGCCTTCTAATCCCGATACACTATCCCCTTGTAGCTCACCAGTCAAAGGACTGAACGGGATGAATATGCTATTTCCTAACTTCTCTGTAGCCATCTTGGTGGACATGGCCATATTGAGACAATGTAGCAATTGTCTTATGCTTACCAACAACCACTTTATCCTTAAAGAAGCAGACACAGTATACAGGAAATGTATTTACATAATGACACTGGAGGCTTAACTCTTGCATACAAGTGCATATCAGGTTGTCTAAACCACACACACACACAAAACCCATCTCACATAGCATACAGCTCACACATAGACTGATGTGTGTTGAGACATTTAAAAGCAATCATCCTAAACAACAAAGATTACCTAGGCTTCCAAGTTGTCAAAGGTATGCCTTAGCAAGCCCAAAGGCATTCAGGAAAAACAACACCTAACATTACACATACTGTCACTGACAGTGGAGCCCCAAACGCTTAGCCCCTAAGGCAAGAAAGCCCAGTTCCTAGGACTCTTGTCATAGAGTACTCTATTGGATGATATCCTGATGCCCCTGTAACCAGGCTGAACAAGGAGAAGGTAACTGTTAGCTACTTATCTGGAGCCAGAATCAGCCAAATCATGCACCCACTCAAGTAATTACACAACCGGTACCAGTATGATCCCATCCTAGTTCAATTAAGTGTAATTGACTTAAGATATACCAGCCTGGACTACAGTAAGATAGACATTATGGAGCTTTTGGACTATGTTTCTCAGGCTGATATGAGCTTAGCATTATAGGTTCATAGGTTTTTACTAGGCTAACAACCACAAGGGTCTTTTTAAGCCTACACATGCATACCAGTTCTCTGACAAGTTATCATATTCTTGATAAGTATAAGCAGGGGCTTGGAAGATGAAACATTTAAAAGCAGGAGCCTGGGAGATGAAACATTTGCAGGATGCTTGTGCCAATTATTGACATAGGTGCCAAACCAGGGATGAATTTCCTGTTCCCCATCCAGTTGTCCAAGTTACACTTGAATTGGGTTAGGGAGAAACTTTGCTTCACATAGATAGGAAGCTTGTTCCAGAAAAGGGGTAGTGTCTGGGATGCATACCTATCTCTCCAGCAGATCGTATTTATTGCACAGGCAAGATTTAATTTTTTAGAATGGGTAATTCTGGTACTGTTTCTTGTGTGGGTTTGCAGGAGGTCCATCAGAGTGGGCTCTGACAATGCTTTTTGTGCCATACATAGATCTTCCCTCAGCAGCCTGTTGGACACAGAATACAGGGACAGGGCCTTGAGGTGGTATGCATAGGATGTTACTTACTACTTGTATTGTTTTACTGAGTTACATCTGTGGATGTTCCATTTGTTCAATGTCCCAGGATAGGTACATGCCAAAGGAGAACATTATGAATGGTGAATACGGTGGAACCTAGATGCCATACCTTTGTTTATAAGTTGCACAATACAGAATGATTTTCTCACTACTGTAAACACACACATGATGGTCAAAGGGTAGATTACTGTCTATGTATGTCCCCAAGTCACTGACTACTGGGTCATCTCTTAGTGGTGTGTTGTCAATATTATAGTTACTGGGGGTGGATGTCTTCCTGAAGGAGTCTATTATGCATTTTTTGGCATTTAATTTTAGTCCATGGCTCTGGCACCAGTTATTTGTCTGTGTCAGCCCTTTCTGGAAAACATTTGTGTCACTGGGGATTGAATTACAGCTCCTAATTTACAATCATCTACAAATTTAGCCAGCCTGAGGCCACTGACATTGGCCTTGATTTCAGACAAGTAAATGACAAAAAGAGAAGTCCCAGCCCTGAACTCAGAGACTCTGCTTGTGACTGGTCTCTTTGTAGAGGTGGATTCCCCAATTCTAATTTCATGGGTCCTGTATGTGAGCCAGCTGGCTATCCACCATGTGACATAAGGGTTTATACCTAACCTCCTGACTTTGTCAACAATGCCCGAGTGGAAATTGTGTCAAAATCCTTGGCCTGGTCAAGGCTGGTAGTGTTTTGTCCTCATCCTTTGCTTTGGTGAACTTCTCAAAGAAGTCCACCAGGTTGAGTAGGCATGGTCTGCTCTAGATGAAACCAAACTGGTTTGGGTCCAGTGTCTGGAGTTTATGCCATTACTGATCATTTCCATGATAATTCTTTAAATGGCTTTACATATTAGACAAGTGAGATTTACGGATCTGTAGTTTCCAGGGTCTGTAGATGACCCACCTTTGTGCAGAGGGATGACTGTTGCTGTTCTCCATTCATGAGGCACAAAGCCTGTTTGGAAGCTACAGTTAGATATCAATTCCAGAAAGCCTGACAGGTCATGCATTGAGCAGCATATTACCATCATCAAGGATGATGTCACAATATGAGCAAAAAAATAATTGATTTCAACAACAAATTCTCTTTCTGGTGTCATTCTATGGGGAGACAATATTTGTCAGTTTGGGAGGATGTTGGATAACAGACTACATTGCTTTGCCAAAGGTGGTCTGCACCTTTAACCTCTAAGGTTTTGAATTGGCTAAAACTTTATCTATACCCCATAGTGCCTTTTTTAGGCAATGCTAAACAAACCTACTGACATAGCAAAATCAACTAAAGTGAACCTCAAGGTATTGCTGCTCAATGCCAAGAGGCTAAACAAAAAACTTCACTCCAACCAAGCCCTCCTCATACTTGAGAATATAGACATCTGTGCAGTTAGGGAATTAAATTTAACATGGCAGAGAGTACCTCAGCAGTGCAAGGTTTCACTGCCTTCCACACTTTTAGACAAGTAGCTGCACAGACAAAGGCTAAAGGTGGAGGCATTTCAATATACACCAGTAACAATCACACCTCTAGGTTCCTCCATGTACAAATCACTATAGACAAAATTCCATACCATATCCTAGCCAGCTATAGGTCACCTTCTATCTCCTAGGCAGCCCACAATGCATACCTGGACCTACTGAAGGCACATACCATCTAACATAACACCCAACTCATGGGAGACTTTTCTTACATGGCCTCAGATCTACAGGCACAGATATTCTTGACCTTTTGTAAATACAAATACCCTTGACCAGATAGCAAATAGCCCCACTAGAGGGTCCAACGTATTGGACCTTGTGCTCAGAAATATGGGAGAATGTTGCAACTCACTCAATATTTCAGCCACACTGGTGAGGTCCAACCATAAAGCTCTCTCCTTCAAAATCAAAATCATTTCCATAATCCCATTAAAACTGGTAACAGTTAGTGACTATTCTAAGGCAAATTATCTTTTATTAAGTGATGGCTTGTCAAAATTCAATGTCCCTCCAAACTCCGAAAGCACAGCAGCCTATAGTGAATTGCTCTCAGAAAGTCTGTACAACCATGTCAGTGGCTGCATAGATGCTGCTGTACTTACCAGAGGTAAGCCCAGGATTAGCACCAGAAACAAACTGCACATGACATCACAAATTAAACTGGATATACAACAAAATGAAAACAAATTATGACAAAAATGAAGAAATACAGATACTGCATAACAGCAGTAAAATTGTAGCATCTGCATCAAGAGCAAGACAAATAAAATGCAGTCTAGTAGAATAATTCAGATATATTCCCACTGAAAATCAAAAACAAAGTACAGTAGCAATCCAGTGGTTGGCAACTACTCGTCACACTTTTCCGGTGCCTTACTACATCACGTTATAGGTTTATATAACTTAAACGTTCCTTTACACATATTCTGCCTATGACCGAGGTGACTTCTAGACTGATTAGGAGTTTATATGACAGTGGTGGGGGAAGAGAAAAGAGGAGGTTAAGAGTGACCAGCATACTATCACTCATCCAAGGACAATGTAGGTGATCCAGCCTACAGCAGTTCTAGCATGTACTGGAGGAGAGATGCTTGGCCTACAGCATATTATCCGAGTTTGTGCACTTGGCTCTGCCAAACTGTGTTTGTATGGTAGCCATTATGGCGTATGTATGGGAATGTGAATAATCAAAGTGTGCGGCTTAGCAGGGAAGAACCCGCTATGTTGTACCCTGCTATGCCCGACTCTACTCACAGGTTAGGGCAAAGTAGATTCTTCCCTGTGCAAGCATGCAGCTTAGCTGGTGAGGTAGATTTAGACCACTCCAAGAAATAGCAAACAAATTGATGACTGGTTGGATAATGCCTCCACACAATCACCTTTTACCCAACAAGTAAACAAATGGGTCAGTCATTCATTCAATTGAGAGCTGATGGCTGGTGGGCAGATAAAGTAGAACAGTAGGCAAAAAAAAAATGCTGCTTCTCATATCATAACCATAGGATCATACTAGGCTCTTGATCTGGTGTACTATTTGCACCCTAGCGAAACATCCCACCAGTTTACCAAGTCATGAATTAATGTCAAACTCCAAATTAGTTTTGGTCCCCTTCCATAAGGGCTAAAGGACAAAGACACATGGGGTATACTTATGACTGCCTATCCATTCAAAGAAGTTACAGTTAAAAAGGGTCATGGAGCTACTTTGTTTTACCTCTGAGGGGAGTCTGCACCATAAGAAAGGTATTATCTGCCAAAGACATTTATCCCACCAAATGGACATAACTTATGTTTTGGTGTTAGTTTAGATCTCAAGTGGACATTTAGGGTAGAATTACTTTTGTAGATGTGTGAGAAGTAGAATCGTTCACGCCTCTGTAGGTAAGCCATGTCTCTCCTCTTAATAGTCAGTAGGAAAAGGTGAAGATTGACAGCCATTGATTTCTTTGGTAAGGACATGCTCTGGTCTCTTGAGCTGGGCCGTATACCTAGCCCAGTGCCTACTAAAGGGAATGCTCTGATAAGGCAGGAGTAGAGGGGGGACAATGGCTTCCTTGAATATAAAAAATATGACCTTCATGATTAGTCTGACTGTATAAAAAGATTTCTTAAGAACAGTGGTAAAAAGACAGTTCACTCTCAATAGAGGTGCCCAAGTCCCTAATGACAATATCAATTTTTAGTGAGGTGTCACCTATGTGATGGGAACAGCAGTGCCCAGGTTTTCCAAATGACATATATCTGCAATTTTTTGGCATTTAGTTTGAAGCCATGTTCCAACATTTGTTAGCATGGGTTGGACTTTCATGCAAAATACTCTGTTCACATTGGGATATTTATCAAAACTCTGAGTTTAAAGTTTGTCAATGACTGACTGCCAGCCACAGGCCTTTAGTGTTTGCTTTAAAGCCATGAAAGTAACCAGGACTATATTGAGCCCTTAGATTAGTTATGAACACTATGAAAAACAGAATGTTTCTGCCTGTAATTTAGGCAGATAGCAAAGAAGTGCTGCACCTAGTAATACCCTACTTCATAATCAGCAACAAGGTGATACTGCTATTATCAAACATCCTCAGGAACATATACCACATGACCATTTTCAAACGAGCAGTCATAACAGCATTATCTCCCCATTTATGTGGCCCACACTACAAAGCAGTATGTCAACACAATTACTGATTACCCCCCTACAATACAATGGATATTTAGTATTTCTCACATTGTATCTAACATCTATGATCGTTACATTAACTTTATAAAAACAACGCAAACTTTTGTTTTCTGGGGCCTATATGCAATACCACTATAGCAACCACCATGCTGTTTTTGCAGATGCAAATATTTAAATTCAGTAAAAGTATATATCTTGCATTAACATCACCATATCAAGATTAAGTTCAAGCAACTTAGCTAAGAATGTAACTAATTATTAAGACTTAAATAAAGAGGCACCAAAGAATGGAAAATTGGCATATCATGCTGCGTTACTTACTGTTGAGGAAACTCATTCAAGGCTTCCACAGATGATGTTGAAAGGATACCACTGGTATTAATACTCTGGTGATTTTCCTTTGAATACAGCAATATTTTCAGGAAGAATCTGTTGAAACAAATTGTTAAAAAAACAATAAATGAAAATTAGGAAGACACACATATACAAATATTAATATTCCAGATTATAACATCCACATCTGTCACATTCTCAGACTCTTTAGCAATTATTTACTACTCTGGATTTTGCTATAAAGTTTCATAACCTTAACAAAATAATTCATTTATGTTTGCAGCTTTTATCAGCTGAGTTTTACTCTAACATTGTCATTTTTTGTTTGCTGAATCAACATGCTTTCATCATTCACAGTCTTGGTACTGCTTAATTACAATACAGTAGAATCCTATCAAAAGACAGATATGTGCCAAGCCTAAATCCTGACTTGACCATTAATGCATTGCAGAACTGATTATGTTCTGCATTAAGATACAGTCATCACATTTTTATGCCTTTTTCCATGATTCATTTGTGATAAATGCCATACGAGTGATACAGCCTATAAAACTGGAGGGTCATAACTAGACTTCTAGTAAAGCTCCTCCCGCATTCATGATGAAGTCATCACTGCATTCAGAAGGTCGAACTAAGAGGGAATGCCCCACCAAGAGTTTGGCAATTCAGAATTAGTTTGGTAATGGAAGCCAGAACTTCAAGGCTTCTAGAAATTTCTAAAGGTCCCATGCAGTCCCATAACTGACTTCAGACTTGTAATGCATGAGAACGCTTTTTAAATCATAGTGAATACATTTAAGATCACCATGGTGGTGCAGCGGTAGCATTGTTGCCTCACAGCAAGAGGTTCTCCCGTTCGATTCTCGGCTGGAGCGCCTTCTGTGTGGCGTCTGCATGTCCTCACGGTCGAGTGGCGTTCGAAAGACATGCGCGAATGGGCATGCCTTTGTTGAAGGTTGGGTGTCGAGCTTTCCCCGTGAAAATCTACTGCCAATTATTAGCAGACCGGAGTTCTGCTGTGGCGACCCCTAACTGGGAAAAGCCGAAGGAACAACAACAGTGAATACATTTAAGAAATACATACTGAAGCTAGCTGTCGAGCTGTTTGTGGATTGGAGACAGAATGCTAATTGAGAGCTAAGTGAGACCTCTGTACACTGTACAGAATCACACAAGCTAAAAAATCAAAAACAATATTCTGAGCTGTAAATACAGAAAGTTCATGATCAATATGCACAAAATAACTTTTAAACTTCGTTAAATTATAGTTTTAAGCCATATATGCACTGGTATTGTGAAAATAGTGGTGAACATCTACTTGAAAATTGCATTGTCTTCATCATTCATGGGACTCATAGTTGCTTCATCCCTGTATATTGTATAATTTTGTAGTGTCTACATAAGCATTTTCTCCATTGCTGCCTTACAGATTCTTAAATGCACTGAAGTGAATAGAGCAGTTTGTAGTGCTGACATGTTTCAATGCTCCAAAGACAGTGAAGTCAACTGTCCTACATCTGTGGCAGATTCTATGAATATTGCTGCTGTTTTTAGAATAGCATGGCTCATAAAGCATAAATATATTTCAGAATGGTGCTGTACTGGCGGCCAAGATGGTGGAGCAGTCGGTGTTGTCGCCTCACAGCAAGAGGTTCTCCAGTTCAATTCTCGGCTGGAGCACCTTCTATGCAGAGTTTGAATGTCCTCCCTGTGGTCGAGTGAGTTTTAAAGACATACAGGTAGGTGTATGTGTGTGCCTTCTTTGATGGTTGGGTGCCAGGCTGGCAACTCAACACTGTAAAACACCACTGCCAATCAATCTGCAGACTGGTGATCCGAAGTGGTGACCCCTAATTGGGAAAAGCCAAAAGACTTTTTGTTGACTGGCCTTTACTATTAGTGTACAGTTAAAAGGTTAGGGCACCAAAGGTACTTGCCTTGCCATTCACCACTCAGAATTAATATAATAATTTGTATAAAAAGTAAACCAATGGTAAAGTGTCTTCACACCAGCACAGATGTCTGAAATGAAATAAGAAATGCAATTGTATACTGACTTTATCATGCACTTATGGAATATCAGTAATACTGCATCGATGTTACCATGCATGTGCATGACTCTGTATGTCTATGCATGAGGCAGAGCTCATCTTTCACAACACACAAAAAAACAAGTAATGTAGCAGTTCTCAATAAAATCCATCTCACGCATAATAAACAGGTGATTTGTTTGAGCTATGTAATATCTTTCCATGGTGGAAGGTTAACATTTCAGCCAGGAGGGAAATAAAAATAAAATGACAAACAAGGTTGAATGAAATTCTCATTGAGTCATCAACATGGGAGGTGGGCGAGTGAGTAGTGTATGAACTACTTCAATAAGTTTGTTATACGGGGTGATTTTATGCACATAATTTATGTTAAGACTGTAGAATTCATTTCTGTAAAGGAAATAGTTACTGAAAATATATACATGAGTCAACTATGTAATCTGATTTGTGTATATGAATGACTTTGGTAAAACAACTTTCACTTAACTAGATATTTACTGGTTATACACAGTGGCGGCTGGTGACTTCAAATCAAAGGGGGGCTGCAGGAGATAGCTGAATGGGTGGGATCAATGGGAAGGGGTGCGGACAACTAGAAAGGGGAGGAGCTATGCTCAAAACCACAAAAACTAAACATTAATTAAATATGCTGCCCTGGGTGCCAAACCCTCATTATGAGAGTCCAATCAAGACAAATGAAGTGTAAAAGAATAAAAATATTTCAATGCATTGGCTGCTTGACAGCTTACTTAATATCTAGATGGAAACAAAAAGGTTGTGAGGCATGAAAAAATAAATTACTTTTAAATACATTACTGGAATGCCAGTCAAAATCAAGTATAAGAAAAACATGCAGCACTCAGCTCAAACCGCTTCTCCTTGCACTGCATTATAATTTATATTCAGCTTTATTAAAGTACCAAGTAACATGCTGAAAGTAGCAATCTCTGTGATACCCCCACTTGTAAAAATGTTTATCCAAAAAAGACCTGCTGCCTGACAACTATCTACTTGTTTCATGGGGAAAACATGATCAAAGTAAAAAATGAAAAGCAAACAAGCTCAAGATACACTGCTTAAAGGATTACTGTACAGGTTATGGACCACACATGAATGGCATTCTGTTTAGTTTACCGGTAAAGCCCTCAGAGATCACTGGAAGTCTCCAACAAGTGTAATGAGCTTTTTAAAATAATGTAATCCTGTCCTTTATTACAAATACTGTCATATGCATTTCAATACCCAAGGCTTATACATGATCTAGTCAAGTATTCTCTGCATGGCAACAACAGGAAGGCTTCAATGTTGGCAATTCTTTAACAGTATGCTTATTAAAGCTTACTTGCATGTTATGATCTCAGACAAGCTTACCTGATGGTCATTAAAGCATTGCTACTTAAAACACAGAGCAACAGGCACTTTCTGAGTAATAAGCATAAATCAACTGTACAAAAATATGACAGAAACCAGACCATTCTGCAAAATCAAGAACAGATGAAAAGCCACTGTAGTACTTGTGTCTACTTTGGATGGGGGGATACCCTGCACATTTACACTGCATGGGGGGATACCCTGCACATTTACACTGCACAACTGCTCCTTGCCTTGCTTGGACACATCCAGAGTCACTACATGGGGGAGTGGGGTGCAACATGTATGTCGCAATTTGAAATGTCTCTGGCTGACTGATGGCCCCAACACATTTGTCATACCTCACCATCAGAGCAAAGCCATACATAGAAGTGGGACAAAGGCCCAAAAATAAGGACAATTTTTAAATATTGGTCTTATAAACTTAGAAAGATAATAGAATAGTAGGTCTTGTATTAGTATGAATTTTCTGAAGGATATGAAATCTGAAACCAGACCATTCTGCAAAATCAAGAACAGATGAAAAGCCACTGTAGTACTTGTGTCTACCTTGGATGGGGGATACCCTGCACATTTACACTGCATGGGGGGATACCCTGCACATTTACACTGCACAACTGCTCCTTGCCTTGCTTGGACACATCCAGAGTCACTACATGGGGGAGTGGGGTGCAACAAGTATGTCACAATTTGAAATGTCTCTGGCTGTCTGATGGCCCCGACACATTTGTCATACCTCACCATCAGAGCAAAGCCATACATAGAAGTGGGACAAAGGCCCAAAAATAAGGACAATTTTAAAATATTGCTCTTATAAACTTAGAAAGATAATAGAATAGTAGGTCTTGTATTAGTATGAATTTTCTGAAGGATATGAAATCTGAAACTCAAATGTCTGTCATTATTTTCTAACTTCAGTCTTTAATGATTTACCACTAATTTGCCAAAAAAAAACAATTTTATGAAAAATGGACCAAAAATGTGATGCAAAAATATAAAATAGCCACACAATACAGCTGGGAACCTGTCAAAGAAGGGACTTTTTTTAATAATAGTACTGCTAACTTGAGCAGCTGACAAAATAAAAGAATCTACATGCATTTCTGAAATAAAAGTAATCTATAACTCTGATTATTACAGTTATTTCTAAATTGTAAACCCTCCATGTTTTCTTCCAAAATTGTTATTTTGCGGAGGGATTATTAGGGGAAGAGCAACATTTTGAGCCAAATTCGGGGAAAGTTGAGAGGTTTGGCTATGCCTAATTCTATAAAGCAATTTATTTGTATGTACCTCTCAACCTGTTAATGCAATAAATCTGGACAAGGCCAAATATACTGGGGGAACATAAACAGTACTAAAAATTTCTCTTGTATAAACTGAGACAGTTGATAGAACAGGTCTTACTTCAGCATGCATTTTTCTGAAGGTTATGAAGTCTGAAACTCAGTGTCATTAGTGACTTAATTCCTAAATGATTTTCCAGAAAACCACAAATATTATGAGGAACAAACCAAAAATAAGAAGCAAAAATCTATTCATTCTGTGAAAATCTGGACAGTTGGGAGGTATAGTTCAGCTGGGGCTGTCTTTGAGTTTGCCGCCCTTCCACCTCACAAAATCATGGTCGAATGGAGCCCTCCCCCCTGCAGCCATTCCAGTGATCCATTACTTGGCTATATCACTCCAGTTACCATAAACACTGATGTGCATACTGCTTTACTTCTATGATGATCTGGATTTCATTTGAAAGTTTTATTTTGCATTTTACAGCCCAAACACTAAGATATCTGCTAAACAAAGCAACGCAGTCTCACAATGAAAACAGGCTTAGCATTAAAAACTTCTCTGCCCTTGAAACGCACATTCAATGAAACAGCATTGAAACCCACATTCAAAGAAAATACATTTTGCCAGTGGCAGATAAAGATTAACTTCGGGCTGTTTTCAAATCATAGGCCCCTTGCACATGAAACATACATGTGCTCTTTGATACACCTTCCTGATTCTACTAAATTATATTCCTTGTACAATACAGTACAGTTGTTAGACGGCATTTATTGTTTTGAACATTTTTCCCGTAAACAATGAAACAAAATGCATGCACCAATGACAAAACTACCCAATTCAGAACATTTCCATCATAAAAGTCTACTCAACCTTCTACAGTCCACCAGTATCAGTAAATATGCACAATCTCTGAAGTAGTAAAAGTCATCTAAATAATTCCACATTAAGGAAATCTGTAACAATGAAGAGGTTGCTGCTAGCAAACAACTTTATATGTCACTGTTTATTCATCTACAAATAAAGTGCCTGTTGCCCTTGAGGAATAAATTGCCTATGTTGCATGCATTAAAAAAATAAAAATAAGCTAGTAATATCGCAATAGGGACTGTATGGCAAAAAGATAACAGGTTCATAGCTACTACTCTAGGTATCTTTGCCAAAAAGACTGCAGCATCCACCCACTTTACAACACAGTACAGTATCAGCAATGCATCTATCTACTGTGGGAGTAGAACCCACAGCCTTCTGCATCAAAAGCAAGTACACTACCTGTTGTGCTATTAATGCAAGCAGACTCAGAATAAGCAGCACTAAAGTTTTGTTCCCCTGCAGCTCACAGCTCCTTGTAAAATCTACTTGACACGCAGTTGTATCTCTGAACTTTGCAGCACAAGAAATCTGGAAAAAGCCGAAATTTATTTGGGGGGGGGGGGGACAACCAGGGATACATTTTAAACATTGCTTGTATAATGTTGGAAAGTTGCTAGAATAAAATGCTGTGTTACCACCATACATTTCACTGCCATGTCTTTAACCCAGGGGACCCTGTGCAAAACAGTCAGAGAAACATACCACCATGCCAAATCAGCTGTTTTGTGAAAGAGAGGAAGACAAACTTAAATGGCTACCATTTAGTGAATTCAGTTCTCAGCATAGCTGTCAACCTCTTGGCACAAAACACCTGAACAAAGCCAATAATGGGGGGGAATACAGCCCCCAAACATTCAGTGAATTCAGTTCTCACTATAGCTCTCAACCTCTTAGCAAAAAACATGTGGACAAAGCCAGTAATGGGGAGGGAATACAGCCCCTAAACATTCAATGAATACAGTTCTCACCATAGATAACTCTCAACCTTAGCACAAATACCTGGACAAAGCCAATAATTGGGAAATACAGTCCCAAAAATAGGGACAAATTTCAAATATCCATGTTATAAACTTAGACAGCTGCTAGAACAATTTTGTGTTACCATGTACTTTCTGAAGAATATGAAATCTGAAATTCAAATGCCTATTTTTTAAACTTTTAACCAGGAAAGTAGTCTGACTTGGAACAAAAGACAATTTTCAGCAGAGTAGAGAGAAATGCCAATCGCATCTTTGCAAGTAAAGAGAACATGCAGACACCACACAGAAGGCACCCCAGCCAAGAATCAAACCAGAGAACTTGTAGCTGTTAGGCAACAATGCTACCAGTGCACCACTACACTACAGACTTTGTAAGGGAAAATGTAGATACAGAAACCACAGATTTTATGAGGAACAGAAGAAATGAGGCAAAAATCTACAAGTTTGTTTTAGAAATGGTGGTGGATAGGGAATTCAGGTCCTTGCCACCTGCATCCAAGGTACAGGGTTCAAGCCTGTGTCTCTGTCCACCGCCATTTGCTCTTTCACGTAACTGGGGCATTACACACACACACACACACACACACACACACACACACACACACACACTAACCTGCAACACCAGCAAAACGACCTAACCTCCAGTCAGGAAGCAACTCACTTACCTGATACCACCCGAGCAATCCAGTGACCTGAAGCAGCAAAATCCACCCGTGACACGGAGCAATCCAGCCAGCGACCAAACCCTGCTACACCTACCTCCTGAATGAGCCTGCGCAATGAAAGTCCCGCGAGAGCAGCTCACCTCTCTCAGTCCTGATTGGATCTGCCTGCAGCTGAAGCAGTCCGGACCTCCTCTTCTGTGCGGTCGTCCTTGCACTGATTCCTGGGTGCATTTGCAGCAATGATTGCTGGGTACCTGTGTTTCTTTATCCAGACTGCAGTCTAGATTTTTTTTCTGTTTGTTTTTTAGTTTTACAGATTTTTCTTTTTTTTTTTTTTCAAGGTGGGAGGGCTGCAGTCCGGCAGTCCGATACCACGAGCCGCCCCTGGTTATACAGTAAATTTCATATAAAGCTATTTTACATGGAACCAGTTTATCAACATGGAATTAAGCTGGCCTTCTGTATAACAGAAAATGATCAATGAGTGTATTCAAAAGATTTTATAGGTTCACAGGTGTGTACTAGGCTAATGACCACTGGGGCCTTTTAAACAAGCCATGTATCCCAAATCTCTGGCAAGTTCTGCTACCTTTGATAATTATGAGCTGGAGCTAGGCAGATGAAGCACTTGCAAGCAGGGGCCTAGGAGATGAACCATTTACAAGCAGGGACCTAGGAGATGAACCATTTACGAGCAGGGGCCTAGGAGATGAACCATTTACAAGCAGGGACCTAGGAGATGAACCATTTATGAGCAGGAGCCTAGGAGATGAACCATGTACAAGCAGGGGCCTAGGAGATGAACCATTTACAACCAGGGGCCTAGGAGATGAACCATTTACAAGCAGGGATCTAGGAGACAAACCATTTACAAGCAGGGGCCTAGGAGATGAACCAGTTACAAGCAGTGGCCTAGGAGATGAACCACTTACAAGCAGAGGCCTAGGAGATGAACCATTTACAAGCAGGGGCCTAGGGGATGAACCATTTACAAGCTGCCTGTGTCCATTACAGACACTGGTGCCAAACCAGGGGTGAATTTTCTCTTCACCATCCAATTGTCCACATTGCACTTGAAGTGGATTAAGGAGCAACTTTGCTTCCCATAGATGGGGAGCCTGTTCCAGAGATGGTGTAGTCTCTGAGATACGTACTTGTCTTTCCAGCAGGTCCGATCTATATCACAGGTAAGATCTAAGCCTTTAGAATGGATAATTCTGGTGCTGTTTGTCTTGGCAGGAGATCAATCAGAGTGGGGTCCAACAATGCCTTGTATGCCAGGCATAGATCTCCCCTCTCAACATCCTGTAGAAGACAGACTAGAGGGATGCATTTTTCAGAGATAGGGCTTTGAGGTGGTCTGCATACAGGGTTTATAAATGGACAGGTAGGGAACAAAAAAAAGTCTTTCATGCTAAGTGAAGACCAAAAAAAAGGTCTTTCATGCAGAACTGCCTGCTGTTACACATTAAACAGAAATGGATCCTTTGATTGGTTCATATGTCAGTATACGAGCCAATCAAAAATCACACAGCAGAGCCTCTTCCATACAATGCAGAACAGCCCGCTGTTTTGCATTCAACAGAAGTGGTACCACTTTGAAATTTTTGATTGGATCCTATGTTGGCATATGAACCAATCAAAAATCACAAAGCAGAACTATTTTGCCGGGATTTCAACAGGCAATGCGGGACTCGGGATTGGGTTGCTGATCTCGGGACAGTCCTGCTCAAATAGGGACATCTGACAACCCTGTCTGCATGGAACATGTTACACATGGCCTGTAATTTTTTTAGTGAGAAACTTCTGTGGACATTCCAGTTGTTGGATTTTCCTGGTTGGGTACATACCAGAGGGAGCATTATACTCAATGATAGGTCTGATGAATGCCGAGTACAGTTAAACAATGATCTCCTTGGACCTAGATGCCATACCTTTGTTTATAAGTTACACAACATAAAATGCTTTCCTCACTACTGTAGAGATGGGGTTATCAAAGTCTAGATTACTGTCGGTGTGTCTCCATGTCCCTGACTACTTGGTCAAATCTTAAAGGGTGTTTTGTCATTATGATGGTTACCAACAGTTGATGACCTCCCGTTGAATACTATTATGCATTTTCTTGGCATTTAGTTCTAATCCATATTGAGTAATTAAGACTACTAACAAGATGTCACTTGATTGCTTTGGCATAAAACAAATACACAAAAGAACTATGGAAATAACAGCATACTATAAAATGTGGCTTTCCCATATTGTATGGAATAATATTCTCTATAACTTGAAGCCCGTTAAGTGAAAATAGGTACAAGCTGCTGGGTTTTTGGTAAAGACAGACCATTTTTGATGCAAACGTAAAAGCCTGATTAGCTCATAGTAAAATGAGTAGTACTAAAAATGCAAAGACATTGTTCTTCCTGATTTGTGCAGTGAGTACCAAAACATGTTTTTGTACAGTTTATTAGTGCCAGATACCTGTATCAGATTCTTTCTAGCACATTGCAAAAACTGCAACAAGTTTTGACTCAAAGGCCACTAGCTATTATAGGATGATTCTAACTTCACTGCATAAAATGGGTTAGAAATTAAAGTATATCTCATTATATGGCAAATGCATGCAGACTAGAATATTGTCAGTCTGTAAGTAAACGTTCTAGGATATTATGAGACAGACTTTTTATTGGCATGCATTGTGAAAACATTCAAAAATACTGTGAAAGAAATATTTAGCATTACACAAAGCATTAGCTGTTGTGAGGCTGACACATCACATCAGAGGAACAAGTGGAAATGGAGGCAGAGAGAGAATCTCCTGTAGTAAGTATAAGAACTCTGGCTATAATCCTTAGAAAAGCAAAACAGAAAAATGCAAATGTGGATAAATACATACTCATTTTGAGGTTGCTAGCATCTCAAGACTTTTCTCCCTTAGTCCAAGATAGAGTGATCTTAGATAAACATATACAGACACACACACACACACACACACACACACACACACACACACACACACACACACACACACACACACACACACACACACATACATTTTTCTTTTTGTTATATACCCTATTATGCTCAGGATTCTACCAGTGTATACCAGACCACCTTCATATAAGAAGTCTACACAATATTAGAAAAATTCCCAAATCATTTATACGTATTAGGTGGAGATTGGAATATGACTATCAGACCTGAACTAGACAGAACGAACAAGGAAAACAAACAACCTGTCGGCCTGACTAAGCTTATAAATGAATTAATAGAGGATTTTAATATATTCAATCCCTTTGAATTATATAGAAATGATCCTGAAATCAGTAAATTCATATTTTTCTCAACTTCCCATAAATCATGGTCTAGAATAGACTTTTTCTTAATTTCAACAAGTTTCCAAAAATATAGCATAGATTACTATAACGACCCCAGATCCATATCTGATCATGCCAAAATTAATCTAAAAATAAATGAGACCAAGTCAAACACAAATGACCAATTTGCATCAAATTGGTCCTTAAACCCAACTCTCCTTAAAAACAGGGAACTGTCAAGAAGTACAGGAATTTCTTAACCAAATTAAGAACAACCTAGAAAGATCAAATATTCCCTATGATATACAATGGGCCACGACCAAGGCAACACTTAAAGGAATAATAATCCATAAAGCATCTTTAATTAAGAAACAAGCTAAATCTCAAATTGCCATTATAGAACTCAAAATAAAAAAACCTAGAGCTAGAACTGGAAACCAAACATACCGTAGATCTAGAAAAACAGATGATCTCCCTGCAAAAGCAATTACAAGAAATCCATTTAAATCAGCTTTCTTTCATTGAACTCAGGCTTATGCATAGATATGCTGAATGGGCCCAAACCCCCTCAAAAATTCTGGCCAGAATAATTAACATTAAACATTCTCCTTCTAGAATAAAACAAATTAATCATAACAATAGGTCATTCATCTCAGACAAGGAAATCATCCAAGTTTTTGAAGAAATCTATCAATGGGTCTATGGCCCCCAACATCTCGTTGATGAGGCAGCTTCTGATAACTTCTTAGATGAACTGCAATTCCCACAAATAAATGGCACTCAAATAAATCTTCTTAAAGCAGCAATATCTATTGAAGAAATATCCTTAGCCATTAATAAACTGAAATTAGGGAAAGCCCCAGGCCCTGACAGATACTCAGCAGAATTCTATAAATTCTTTAAGAAACAACTAGGCCCACTTTTACACAAAGTATATAATTATATAATAAAATTCGGCATTACAGATCTGTATATAAATAATTCTAAGATGATTCTTATAACAAAACCCAATGCGAATGACCATAACCCTAATGATTAACGCCCACTTGCTCTAATTAACTTAGATATAAAAATACTATCAACAGTATTGGCTCACAGGCTTAATAAAATACTCCCTTATATTGTATCTCCTGAACAACTAGGAGTCATGAGTAAAAGGAAAAGTCTGGGACAATACGTTAACAATAGAGGCAATAACAAACATGACAGTTAAAGATAACTCCCCCAAATATGCAGTTTCTGTTGATGCACAAAAGGCTTTTGACAGAGTCAACCTAAATTTCATTTTTAAGATCTTGAAGCGGTTTGCTCTACCTGAAGAATTGCATTTATATCATGCTATTGAAAGATGAAAATAGCAAACACTATTTCATCGAACCTAAAATATCTAAATAACATAATATCAAACATTCAGAACAGCAACTTTTTTCTCCAAGGAAAAAATTTGCTATTCCGAAACACATACACACAACACAAGCACACCTAAAAAAAACATCAATCCACACACATACACTTAAAATCCTACAACTAACCCTGCACTAAACTGTACATACACTATCTATCCACTTACCTTAACCCAAACCCTAACCCTAAGGTCCATTACTATCGCACACTCCCCTAACCCGTGCCTTAACACTAACTACCTTAACCTGCCCCTAACCCTAACTCACCCAATCTGCGCCCTAACCCTAACATCCACACAATCGCACACTTAAATGAACCCAACCTGTAACTTTCCACCACAGCGCTGAAAATAGTGAAGCCACAGAACCGGCCAACCGAATTCTTTCCCTAGGAAAGAATTCATTGTTCTGCAGCTTTGCCATTTTTAGCATTTGCTGTAAACGGGTCAATATTAGAACAGTCAAAATTTTAAAACTTCGATGTTCTGATATAGACCCAAAGAATTTATAGCTATGGTCAGAGTCCTTTATAATAAAGCTACTACTACACTATGCATAAATATAAAGAAATCAAACCCTATCCAAATAGTTAAAGGCACAAGACAGGGCTGTCTGCTCTCTCCTTATCTTTTTAACCTCTATCTAGAGGCCCTCCTCCTGAAACTAAGCCAAAAAACATTTAACCATTCTATTTACATTTCCAAAGTCCAAGTTAAATACACTGTATTTGCTGACTACCTTAACATCTACTTTTGAATTTCCCTCCACAAACTTAGTAAAGATCCTAAGCTCCATTGACAAGTTCTCTGCAATCTCAAATTATGCTATGAATCCAAGTAAATCAAAAATATTCCCGTTAAACCCTTTAAGCCACAAAGAGTTTTTCTTTCCAGAAACAAAGATTAAAGTAAATTACTCACTCAAATACCTGGGCATTACTTTTATCCACCCGCACAAGGAAATTATAAAAAAAAAAACCTTTACAAAGTTTGGACAAAAATTAGAGAAGATCTTGACAGATGGAAAAACTTAAACCTCTCCCTTCTTTCCAAGACAGCAATCATAAAAATGAATATTCTCCCTAAAGTTTTGTATCATTTCCACGCCATCAACCAAATCATTCCAAACAGTTTATTTTCTAAAATGAAAGCAACATTGGGCAAATTTATTTGCCAGCCGAAAAACACTAGAATTAGTTACGCAAAGTTAACCCTGCCCAAAGAAAAAGGTGGTTTGAGCCTTCCCGACTTTCAAACATATTATCTTATTATTAATGACAATCACATTATGCACCTAGTCAACTGTGAACCTTCTGACACATCATGGCACCCTCTTTGGATAAAAATCTACCACCAACATCTATTTTTCTCCAATATAAACCAAAAAGCTATACCTTTTCTCAATAACAAGACTCTAAAAGACTTCAAAATACATCCCGCCATAGTCAATAATGTGACTTGTTTCGTAAATTCTTTAAACTTAAAAAACTCCTTAATTACGACTCAACCACTTCACATGAATCCTGATATCAGACTTAATAATATTATGCTAAATCTAGTTAGTTATCCAATCATAAAGAATTGTATAGTCTGGGATCTTTATCAAATAAAAGACCAGCCATTGAATTCTATTGTAGATTCTCTAGCAGCAAGTAAAAAATACCGCTTAATTATTAAACAAATACTATATCTAGTTACTTTGATGACATCAGAAATTAACATAACTCTGCAAGAATTCCATTCGTACCAACAAATTGTTTCCCTTCTTTTACTGAAGACCAAAATGCTATCTAATACTTATAACTAATTACTCAAATTAAATACCAAGATGAAATCTTATATTCAAAATACTGGATAATAAATTGACTAATGAACAAAAACTAGCAGCAATTGATATAACTATAAAACTTACTCCCTTTAAAAAATTAATTTACACTCAATTTATGATTAATAACAATGCATATCACACACCACTCTTTCTGAGCAAAAGAAATAATACATCACCTTTTTGCCTTACATGCTCTAATTCACTAGCAGATACTCTCCACATATTCTGGTCTTGCAAGAACATCTATAAACTTTGATGGTCTTTAAGAGCAAAACTGGAGAAAACAGGTTATATGAAATCCACCCTCTCATGGGAAATAGCAATATTAAACATTTTTCCCAATTCTTATACGTTTGAGGCTAAACATATTATTGTAACACTGTGTGCAATACTGAAATCCTGCATAGCCCTCAACTGGCTTGACAGAGCCAAAACTTCTTGGGCAGAGTTCAAATCTATAGCTATCAAATATGTTTTAGCAAACAAACTAAGAACAGTAAGCCACAAGAAGTTAACCTAGTTTAGAAAATACTGGAAAAGACGTATAGAGGTTCTTAGCTAGATCTTCACCAAGTCAGCTAGAGCTTTCTATTTTACTTTATTACTCCCCATCAGTGCTAACTTTCCTAATTAATCTGCTATAGAGGCTACAATTCAACTTTTTCACAAAGAGTCTGTGCTAGATTCATTAGGTGTAACAAAGTGTCCTTCGTTACTTAGACATTTGTTTCTAGCACTGTTATATGTAAAAATTCATCTTGTAAACTTTTCTAGAGCAACCTGCATGAGTGACAACCCAGTGTAAATAATATATATAGTTGCTTAGACAGATACAGGTGTATGACTATATTCCTCCACTTGCAAAAATTACAATGGTTAAAGTTATACTGTCTATATAAATGGTCAGTTGGTTGATATCTTGTATGAACTCTAAGTCATACTCAACATTACAGGCCATACTTGCTTTTATCAATGCCTATTACAATTAAAAGATTGTCTGTTTTTTTTTTTCTGCTTGCCTTTTTTAATTCATCAAGGGCAATCATCACATATGCCTTGTAATCTGTATGGATTGTATGTTATTTGCAATTTTATGTATTTTCATTGTTATTCTTACTATCACCTTGTATAATATTATTCATTGTAGTAATAAGAAAAGTGAAATAAAAATTATATTTGAAAAAAGGATTCTACCAGTGTAGTTTGATTTTGGCTTATTTATAGAAGGTACAGCAGCCTCTATACAGCCATTTACTTGGTTGTACAGGGTCTCTGTGAACCTAGATTGCTGTAAACTTGGAGTAGAAAGGAGCACTGAATTTTGACAAGCTCTCACTTAATAGGATGTAATTTGCTTTAGAACAGTTCTTAACTGTTACATAGTTTTCTGTGTTTACTGAGTTGATTTTTATTTTGAAGAAGACAGCCTTGTGGTGTGACCTCACCAGTGAGGACATTACACAGGGGAATGTGCCATGCTCTCCCATAATGATGTGGACAGGTCCAGTATATCTGAAACTTTGTGGACGTGCACAGTATCAGATCAAGGATATTTTTGTTAATAAAATCCAAGAATCATTGTGCCTGTGAGTTTGAGGCAGTGTATGTTCCCCAGTCTAGAGAGGGGTAGTTAAAATTTCCCACTAACAGGGTATTTGGTTTAATGGTGGGTGTCAGTATTAGGTCTAGGTATAAAATATAGGATTCTTGGGATAGAGAGCATGACCTATAGTTTGCTAGGATATGGTATGGGACTTTGTCTATGGTGATTTACACATGGATAAACTATAGGCCATCATCCTGTTTAATCATCATAGTGGAACACTTGTTGGTAGTGCAGAACAAGACTACCTTTTGTACCCGTCTGTGATGCTGATAGTGTAAATGTATGTAAGGCCCTGAAGCCTTCCACTGCCAGAGTACTTTCTGCAGATTTAAACCATGTCTTGGTAACAGCAGAGATGTCTATATTCTCCAAAGTGATGAGATTTGTAGGGTGTGGAGCTTTCTGTTTAGGTTCCTAACATTGAGTATTAAAACCTTTAGGTTTCTTTGGGTTTTATTTGCTATGTTGGTAGTTTTATCAGTTTGGCATTGCCAGAAAAAGGATCTAATGGGGTGGAAATGTTTAGCCCAAATTCGGACACTTAGGAGAGACAGGTGCAGACAATCCTTTGCAAAGCAATACTGATTGTTAACCATGTCCTCTCATGTTGACAAATAATGAATCCCCCTGGACAGATACCAGAAACTAAGCCAATTGTTGGAGTCCATCATATTTTGTTGACACTGTGGTATCATTCTTGCTAAACGCAGAATGCTGCTTAGTGCAAGAACATAACCTCCTGAGACGCACATTCTGATAAACAATATCTGTCTTCATTTATTCCAAGAAGGTAAGGCCCAGGTAATTACTGTCCACACAGACTATGATCGAATCATGCTGGTACTGGTGGTGTACTGACTTGAGTGTGCATGTAAGATGGTGTATACTGGATTCAGATAAGTAACTACCAATTATCTCCTTTCTCACTGGCAAGTGGGTCATCTGTGCTTTGTACAATGGAGTCCCCCATGACAAGAGTCAGGGATACTGTTTTTGTTTGCCTTATGGACTTTGATCTTGGGCCTCCACTGGGAGTAGGCATATGTGTGCTGTTTTGTGTTGCCTTTGGTGAATGCTATAAACATTGCTGAGGATAGGTACTACCATTTATATGTGTAAGAGGTCTTTGTGGTTAGAGAAAATTGCTTTTAAGTGCCTCAGCCTACGCTGCTTAGTGTGTGTGGTTGACACTGGGTTAGTGGATGTAATGTGCATGTGTGTTCTTGATAACCTTGTCTGTATGTGATATTTTTGCCTTCAGTGAAATTGTGTGTGTGCACGTAGTGTGTTTTGTTTCTTTTAGGATTAAATGGTTGTCTGTGAACATGAACAGTTTCTCCATTGTCTCAGGATAGCCATATCTACCAAGCTTGTTATAGAGACATTTGTAAATTGCATATTCTTCTTGTCCAGATCTGTAGTCTAATGGGCTAATGTAGGTTATAGACTGGTTAAATTGTGTCACAATTTGATATTAGTGCTGTTTAATGGGCAAACTAGCTGATCTAAATTTGTCTCCACACTAAGCTAGGGTTTCAGTTCCAAGTACAGTTTTATAGATAAAATTTATTTAAGAGCAATACTGAATTCCTGGGTAGACACTTAGTATTATGGATATATGGAAAACAATGTGTGGTAAAAGTACTTAAATAGATTGCACAACAAACAATAACAATGACAGAAAGGAGGGATGGGCTTTGGAAGTCAGATTGCCTTAAAGGGCAGAAGCCAGAGAAACAGCCATATAAAATCACAACAGGAAAAGACTGGGAGAGCTGGGGAAAATTCAACCCGCAAGAAACATATTTCCTAGAGTGGGATCCAATCAAATAAAACCCAAACTGGAGCTTGAGTCCTATGGTTAGAATTTTATAAACCTTTCCTTAATGTTTCAGTGTGGGGATTGCAACTTTAAGGAGGTACGTGACAAACAGAATATAAGACTCTAACAGCAAACTGGAATATAAACAGCTGTAAAGTACTGAAGCACACATCCTGGAAGTGACTTCACAGTACTGCCACTACTGCAATTCCACCACAGATTAAAGCACCAGACTATGCAGAAATTTACCAGTGATGCTGTTTTTGGGGAAAAAATGCAATAATAAATGACTAAATGAAACTCAGATCTGTCAATAATTTACAGTTCTGACACGACATATGCAGTATAATGTATAAATGATGTTAAAAGTCTTGCAGTAATATACAGTCTTCTCGCAACTGCAAATGAAACTACAAGACTAAGGTCTCAGAATAAATTAAAAAATGTAAACAGATATTTTTTTGGCTAAAAAATGGAAAAAAGCAGAAAAATACAAATTGTATCACCACACAGGTGATAAGTGCAACTTAAACTATTTAAGCAGAATTTAAATAAAAAAAAATGTCTTCCCTTTTGATGAAAAGCTTGTTTCACATACTTTGGGGCTTTACCACACCTTTTAGAGTCTTAAAATAGTGTTGGGAAGTTAGAATGATATCTGCAAATGACAGGATTTGGGAAAAATTCTTCTTATTCCCAAAGTTGTGTGTCAGGATTACTACATTTAGAGTTGCGGGGGTTTTGGGGCATAAAGGTTAGGCTACTACCTGAAAAACAACATTGCATTCCCACATTAGAAGTGCAGGGGAGGTGAAAGACCTCCAACAAAAATTTGTTTTAAATAACTGCACAGTGAGTTTTGACCTTCTCTATTTTCCTCTGTGCAATGCACTTTACTTTTTATATTTGATAGACTTGCAGGTGAGTCCTGTATTTCTTCTAGAAAACTGGCAGAGATAAGAAAGGCAATGTATTTGCAGCTGAAGAAGTAATGGCACTGATGTCTCTTTCACTGTAGATGAAAAAGAAAGCAATGAAAGGAAAGTGTACCAAAGGACCTGGAGGAATTGCTAGCTCAGTTTTGGAGAAATCCATACCAGGTTTAGACATCTCTACAATATCCACTGCTTCTTCTTAAAATGCTGGGCTAATATTTGCCTGTGAATATACAAGACCAGCTACTTCTAGGTTGCTTGCTTCTCTATCTCTGACTACATAGCATATTTTGGGGCTAAGTTTATTTGAAGAAGTCCATTGGTGTGGTTTTGTGAGGACTTAAAATACTGTGACACTATTACATTAAGAAATGAAAACAGAGGTAATCCAGAAAGCACAGGTAAAGTATGGTATCCCACCCTGGCCCAGAGGGTGACAGGACTAACACAAAATAGAGTGCAAAGACAAAGTCCAGATAACATCACTTTAGCTAGCAGATGTAGGAGACTCTCTCTTGGATGCCCTTCCTATGGGTGGAAAAGATGCCTTGTTGAAGTTTCAAGTAGTTTATTCACTTAAGTAGGTAGATGTAGTAGAGTTCCTGTTTTAAAAATGTTGTTCTTATGCTGTTCTTTAGTACAAGAACATTCAATTAAAGGAAAACAGGAGGATTAGTAGTTTCAGAGTCTGAAGATCAGGGAATACCTCATGGAACTCGATGACAATCTATATATGGAAACACCAGATTAGGAGGAGAATTCTTCAAGTAGAGGGAGGGAGGGTAAATGCCTGAAAGGGGAGTAACATATGGAGCTACATAGGAGGGTAGGAGCGGGGGAAGTACTAAATGGTGATTATGTTCATGAAGGGAGGAAAGGCTTTTGGAGACAAATGGATTCTTAACTGATTTTTATAAAAATGTATGCTCTGAAGTTAGTGACCTGTTTGTAGATACACTGAATGATTATTTCATATAAGGTAGTGAGTGACATTATCTGGAAGTAATAGTGGTCATGCTCCTAGGTTCATATGCAAGTACTAAGCTAGCTGTCATTGCAGGTCATTTTAAGCCTATCCAGTTTCCCTTTTTGTGTTCAAAATAGCCTATCCTGTTTGGTTATAAATTAGCCTTACCCATCCCATGGTTGATAATTATATATTACCCTTAATAAGAATAACTTGGATCATACAATAAATAATTTAATGGAACCTACGGGAACATAGGAGGCTACTAGGATATCGACCCAGAGGCCATTTCAAGCCTAGCCATTTCATACCAATGTAATACCATAGATACTCTAGTCAGTACACAGGAATGTATTTAGTAATGACTGCCCATGTCCAGGAGGGTCATGGGTGCTATCCCCGGTAAAAATTTACAGTGCCCTATCCACTTGTCCAGGTTCCTTTTGAACAGTGTCATAGAGGTGCTCTGCTTTACATGACTTGGCAGCCTATTCCAAAGATGTGTCAGCCACTGGGAGACAAATCTCTCCCTCCAGCACATTCTATTCAAGTCGCAGGCCATACTTAGGTCCCTGGAATAGGAAGCTCTAGTCCTGTTTGATTTATGGATGTGCAGCAAATTCATAAGGTTTGGGTGACAGATTTCTCTGTAAAGCCAGGCATAAGTCTGTTTCCCACCCATAAGTCTAAGTAGTACTTGAAAATGGACAGGAATGGACTTTGTTTTATGTGGATGGAGAGTCTATTCCACAGCAGTATCCTCTCTGAGCTATACATGAAATATGCTGCTGAAAAGAAAAGGAGATCCAGAAGATCCTGTGAATTTTCAGGCAGTTTCACTCTTTGGAGCTGATGTTAAAGACATTGTTAATGTCCTACTTGCTAAGATTGTATAGAAGCTTCCAGAAATAATAAGCAATACACAGATGATGTTTGTAAAGGTACATTTCTGATGGGATCATTGTAATGCTGTTGTTTCATTGTGTACACAGAAGGCTTGTGGCATGATGATTGTGGGTCTTTGTTTGAAGTACTGCAGCAGCTGATAGGAGAGGGTGGATTTTTTGCAAGGAGTCAGAGCATTGAATAAAGGGCCATGGTTATGTAAATTGGTTAATGAGGGAAAATCAAATTGTGTATTCTTAGGTAAAGGGGAAAAGCCAATGGTCACGACTGTACTATTTGCTATGGAAAAACTGGTTCATAGGGTCATGGGTTCATAGGTGTTTACTAGGCTAATGACCACAAGGGCCTTTCTAAGCCTAGACATGCATCCCAAATCTCTGACAAGTTCTGATAACCTTGATAAGGAATGGGCCTATGAGATGAACCATTTACAGGTTACGTGTTTGCATTAGACACATAGGTGCCAAACCAGGGATGAATTTCCAGTTTCCCATCCAATTGTCCAAGTTGCACTTGAATTGGTTTAGGGAGGAACTTTGTTTCAAATGTATGGGAAGCCTGTTACATAGATGGGGTAGTCTCTGGGATGCATGCCTATCTCTCCAGCAGGTCCTATTTATATCACAGGCAAGGTTTAAGTCTTCAGAATGGGTAATTCAGGTACTGTTTGTTTTGTGGATACACACGAGGTCCATCAGAGTGGGGTCTGACAATGCTCTGTATGCTAGGCAAAGATCTCCCCTCAATAGCCTGTAGGAGACAGAATACAGAGATAGGGCCTTGAGGCAGTCTGCAAAGGACATATTACTTATGCTCTGTATTCTTTTAGTGAGGAACATTTGTTCCATTTGTTGGATATGCCTGACTAGGTACATACCAAAGGGGGCATTGTACTCAATGATAGGTCTGATGAATGCCTAACACAGTGGAACAATGACTTCCTTGGACTTAGATGTCATAGTTTGTTTTATAAGTTGTGCAACATAGAATGATTTCCTCACCACTGTAGACACGTGATGAACAAAGGCTAGATTACTATCTATGTGTGTCCCTAGGTCCCTGACTACTAGGTCAATTCTAAGGGGTGTGTTATCAATATGATAGTTACCAGGGATGGATGACTTCCAAAAAGATACTATTATGCATTTCTTGGCATTTAGTTTTAGTCAATGGCTCTGACACCAGTTATTTGTCTGTGTCAGCCCATTCTGGAGAACATTTGTGTCAGTGTGAGATTCAATGACAGTGCCTAATTTGCAATCATCTGCAAATTTAGTCAACCAGAGAGCATGGACATTGGCCTTGACTTTTGAGAAGTAAATGTCAAAAAGGAGCGGTCCGAGGACTGATCCCTGAGAGACTCTACTTGTGACTAGCCTCTTTTTAGAGGTGGACTCCCCAATTCTAACTTCCTGGGTCCTGTCTGTGAGCCAGTTGGCTATCCACCGGGTGACATACGGGTTTATACCTAACCTCTTGAGTTTGTCAACAATGCCCGGGTGGGGTATTGTGTCAAATGCCTTGGCCAGGTCAAGGTAGGCAGTGTGAACGATTTTGCCCTCATCCATTGCTTTGGTGACCTTCTCAAAGAAGTCCACCAGGTTGAGTTGGCATGATCTGCCCTTGACAAAACCAAACTGGGATTGGTCCAGTGTCTGGAGGTTTACTATATCTCTGTTGATCATCTCCATGATAATTCTTTCCATCGCTTTACATATAAGACTCGTGAGACTTATGGGTCTGTAGTTTCCAGGGTCTGCAGATGGCCAGACTTTGTGCAGAGGGATGACTATTGCCTTTCTCCATTCATGAGGCATGAAATCTGTTTGGAGGCTACAGCTAAATAGTAATTCCAGAGGCCCTGATAGGTCATGTTTCATGCTATTTAGAAGGCATCCTGGGATATTACCTGGGCCCATTGATGCAGTGTTCTTGGTCTTAGAGAGAGCATTAAATACCTGTTCCCAGTGATAGTAGGGGGAGTTATATTTGATGATATTTTCTGAAGAAAGGTTGAGACGGAGAGAGGTGTAAAGCTGGAGCTGAATTTATCAGCCAGGAGGTTTGCTATATCTTCTGGCTCAGTATAGGTGGCTCCATTTACAATGAGCTCTGCACAGAATTGTGTATTGCCTTTGAGGTTGCAGGCATAGCTTAAAGAATGCTTTGTGGTTGTCCTTGGCCTGGGAGTAGCCAAACTTACCTCAAAGTTGGCTTTGGTAGACTTTATTTGTCCTCTGAGTTGTTTGTTTAGTTTGATGAGAGTGCTTTTCTGCTGCTGTGTGGGTGAACAGGTTGTGAAGGTATATATAAGAGAGAATGAAGGGATGTATCCAGAGTAGTGTGAATGTGCCTGTGGATTACTATGTGGTGCTTGCATAAAAACATTAAATGCTGAACCCATAAACTCAGCTCACTAAAATAATATGATTTAATAACTAGTATTAATTATAAGATGTTTATGCCATGCCTATTTAATTTGGTTAGTCCTCAAATGATTATGCTCTGCATCATTAAAAAAAACAGCTAACTGATATTTTATTTGGGCATCTGTTGTCCATACAGTAACTGCTTTTGTATATATCAGAGGCCAAAACAGAAATCTTCAAAAAGATAGTTGCAACTTGTAAGTATCATGGAGTAGAAAAAAGCTCATATAAAGCCATTAGAAAATTCTGCACATACAATTTTGCACACTCTTCATCATGTACAGACAATACTGTTTTGATCGTACTATCAGCATCTGGTCATCTTTTAGAGGTATTAATCTGTATATACTCATACAATGATTCTGAAAATGAGTCTAAACTTGCAAAGTTGTGTCACACTTTACAGTCACGATATCATGGTGACATCCAAAACTTAACTCGTACAATTCATTATACATTCTGGAACTGTTGTACAAGGATATGATATCCTGTGCTTTGCCCAAGAACATAAAAGAGCGGGCAGTGTTAATTTTCACCAGTTCCACCTCACCTTCTTGTTACTTGACATACACATCACTGGCTATGCAAAACAGATGTATATTCTTATTCCCACTGAAATTAGACTAGCCAGATTACTCTCTGTTGTCTGTAGTTATGCTCCCATGACTAACATGCTTCAGTTGCAGATCAAGTTCCGTGTTGGCTTTCTTCCTTATTGAAATCTGAGCTCATTGTATTAGATAATGGGAATACTGACTGACAGCTGTCAGACGACAAGTATAGCCACCTCACAGTACAGATTTTTGTACATATACAAAACATTTCTTTGACTGCAATAACCTGTGATGTACGGGTCATGAGACTACATTCGACTTGTTCCTCATAGAACTTTATGTGATCATCAACAGTCATCATTCCTACTATGTGTTTATGTGCTTTAGAGACTCACTTTGGCAATTGTCTCTAATAATTGAAAAATCACCGTTATTTCACCATCTTAATGCTAGTGTCCTGATCCAATGTTAAAAGACAAAATGGTCATAGCTAATATGGACATTCCCAGACATGAGATTAATATACAAATCATAAAAGTTTTGGGGAGACTCAGCCCTTAGAAACATGGACTCTGGCATTACTACAGGAGAGGTATTATGTAATTTGATCAAAGCATTTGGACAAGTCAGTCACTATCAACACAAAGTGTCAACAGTGGGATTTCGTTCTCTGACCCAAAGATGCTATTTAAGAGTATGGAGATCAACAGTAGTGTCATAAGATACGGCAAACAAATAAAGTTCTAAATGATTGCAAAAAATAAACAAAAACGTAAACTATTGTGTTCCTACCAGTGTCAACAGGGCATATCTTATATTTCCTCTAATTCTAAAAGGCATACCTAGTCAGTCAAGGATATCCTGATGCAACTTCTTATATGAATGAGCTGACTTATTACTGAATTGTTGTGTTGTGATCTATAGCTTTCAAACAGCAAACTTAAAGAAATACTACAAACGTTACAACTTCTTACTAAAAAAAATGTCTGGAAAATGGGAACTATTCAGAAAGGCTTTAGGAGCTTAGGAGTTTAAATTATTATACAAATTATATATAAAAAATACAATTTGAGTAAAGAGGATTGCTTATCTATAACATAACAGACAAAACAACACACAACTCTGTCCTATATACATTTTGCAGGAAAGATAACCAAGATATTTCAGTAGTTTATAGGAGGACATTAAGTTACTCTTTTGTTGTATATGTGCTGTTAGAAATATTAAATTACATCCCCTAAACATAGTGCTCAGACTGCAATATTTTCATTAACCTCTCAATGTAAACTCCAAGAATGTTTCTTCAGGTGAATAGTAAATGTTGGAGGTGAGATGGGCAAGAGAGAGGTGGCTGGGAATTTTTTTTGGGAGTGTAATGAGTTGGCAAACTTTAAGGATTTCTTGCAGACCACTCTGTCAGAGATGCTGGGTGAGTGGATTGGATTAACTGGGGAGATGATTTTTTTGATCTATGATACAGAATCAGAATTGATTAGACATAGTAAAGCCTTGCTGAGTCTAATTATGGTGGCTGCCAAAAAAGCAAGCACCAAAAATGGAAATCAAAGTCTCTAGACCAACTTTACTAGAAGTGGTGAATATAGTAATAGAGATAAAACAACTGGAATTAGGATCTTTAGAAAAGGGAAGGAGCAAACTATATAGAAAAAATGGAAATTGCGGGAACAATATATGCTGCGAAGGAACGAGGTTTAAGAGCCAGGATTTGAATGAGCCATATAATTCTTAGCTGGCAATGACTGGATAGATTATAGGTGATGTACAATGTTTGTAACTACAGTTGTTTCAATGGTGTTTGTGATGTATAATGTTTGCAACTAAAGTGGTGTCACTTTGTTTTTCACTTATATAAATGCAAGATTGCCTATATCATATGTGATAATTTAATAAAGATGTTCATTGAAAAAAAATATATGCTCAAATATGCAGAATGGTTCACTAAAAGTTCTGTTTTCCTAGACATAAAAATGGCCTTTGAAGCAGTTAACAATAACATAACTAAATAAACTAAATGCCTACAGCTTCTATATTGATGTTACCTCATGGTTCATGAAATACTTAGCCAACAGATCACTTGCAGCCACAGGTCATACTGTCCAATCAGATACAGTCTTGTTCTCTAATGGTATGGATCTACTTTACACCTATTATTTTTTTTTCTTTTACAAGAACAGTCTTGCATGGGACTTTCAACTTATAAACTATGTATGCAAATTACATTGTCTTAACCATTGATTCTAAATCATTAAATCAACTAACAACTGAATTGCAAAATGAAATCTGTGATTTGGAATTGGTTTTCAGTAAATACTCTTATTATAACAGACAAATCTCCATTAGAGTTACTGTAATATCAATAAGGTTAGAAAAAAATGCTGTTTCCAGAATAACAGACCCCCATGAAACTTATTTCCTTTTATTAAACAACAACATTTACGTGCACTACTGAATCACAATCTCTTCTATCACCATCATACAACTAACGCTTCATAGCAAGTTAAGGTGCACACAGTATTTTAAATCATCTTACTAGTGAGCCGTAGCATGCTATACAAAACTCAACCTGTTACAAAAAAAAAAAAAAAAAAAAACTGATTTCTCTCTCTTTGGTAACTGCAGAGAGAACCCCAGCCTTGCTAACTGAAAGACAAAATGGCTTCCTATCAGAGATAGAGCCACCTACCTGCTTAACACATTTACTTTTAGACAGCTTGAAAATGGATATTGCTTACCACTTGCAAATGAGTTAACAGTACATAACTCATCTCACCATAATCTTTCAGAACGAGTAGTCACTTCAAACTGAACAGAACCCATCACCCATTTCTCCCTAGCAATTTGTAAAAAAATACTACAACACATTGATCCTTATTTCATGGAACAGCCTACCTAAATTAATTATTGCATTAAATAGTCTTTTTTTTTTCAAGAAAAAAGCTGAAATCACATATGTTTGAAGATTATAAATGCATTTGCTTAAGGGATGGTGTATAATGATATTTTATTTCCAAAGTCTTATTATATTATGTGTTAATGGACATTTCAGGTTTTCACAGTATCTTGATATTATTTTTAGTAAGTTATAGCACACATCCTTATTGCTGGTTACTACATACTTTCTACTATTTTCAGTATAACCATGTAGTCCTTTACCTAGCTCTAACTGTTTATTGTGCCCTGCAATTACCATATTCTAAGATACAGTCATATCACTTGTTTAATAATTACAATTATAATTAGTCTGCTTCTCATCATGTGTGTACCCTTGATGCATCTGCCATATGGCCCAGCTAGTGGCCCAAAGGGGTCTTGTGCCAGCCTGCCCACTCCATTAACAATGAATGAATAATTAATTAATTTTGATGTTAAGGTGAACAATGTCATTATCTAAGCAGGCCAGTGAGACAGATAGAGGAAGAGTGAAACAGTTAAACTATAAAAGTGTGACTGCAGCATATACAGTAAATTATGAACATGTCATCGGGCATAAGACCATTTATATGAGTGACATATTTCATAAAACTAGATTATACAAATGAATAAACACAAGAACAAAATAAAAAGGTAACAAAACAACCATGTATGAAAGCACAGATTCATTCTTGTGTGCAGAAGTAATAGTGACACTAGTACAGAGGTGAAACCATTCACTATGCCTTCCACTTACTTGAGTATATTCTAGCAAACAATTCTAAGCACTTCATTGTATCACAAAGCTTTAAGAAATTAATTCACATTGCAGGATTCCAAATATTTAAATGCCTTTTCAGTCTGAAGTAGATATGCATAAACTGAAAGCCAGACACGGTTTGTAGAATGCTTCATTTATACAAGAACAGGAATTGTGTATTATCTTACACTTTCTTACATGAACAATGGTAGCTGCACAATCATAGGTCAACATACTGAAATATTAAAACTCATATAATCAAAGCAGTATTGTGTATCATATTACAAATGCAATCTAATTGGTTCTTGGAATAATGCCAACATATTAATTTTTCAATAAAAGGAGTGCTAAAAGCAGACTGGTAGGAGGCATCTGTGCCCATAACCTTGTATCATACACCTTAGGGATTCTACTTCCCTAGTGTACTTCATTTTGCTTGCTGTATAAACCAGACTGGAGGCACAACACATAATATTTTCACACTACGTGTCTCTTCTGTGTTCGTATAATGGGAGCATTGTAAAACTAAAAATTATTAGTAGGTTACCAAATGCCAGTTTTCAGGATGAAAAATGAAGTTTCATAAATGAATGCCATGTTGAGACAGGCTATTCAAAATATGATTACCTGGTAGATAAAAATCAGTGATGATAACCACACTATTGTAGAATAAGATAACAGATATAAAAGCAGTGCATTCTGGTGGCAAGAGCTCAACACAAACTCGTCTATATCTGCCTCTGTCTTTGTCCTCTGTTTTAAAAGTCACACTAAGTAGTTGAAAACCCCGCTTCCCTGATTACTCAATTTTCTCACCAGGTATATGCTACAAAATGAATCTTTAAATAGAGTTCCATTTTAAACAGAAATTATACACTTCCATATTATCAAACCATGTTCTTAGAAGGTAATTGAAATGTATTTCACAAACAGTCTCCAGGTTGGAAGGTTGGATGCACTCAGTTTAATAATATTACGAGTCCTGCAATTTGCCAGCCAGTTCTCTGTTAGACTTGAATCATGCTCTGCATGTCTGTGATTTAAAATGACCATAAAAGCACTATGTGGCATCATAAGAACTTTGATTTACCCCTTAATAATAGCAACAAGTTACCTCAGTACCTGATAGCAGTGTCAGAACACTGTAACTTGATTTTCCTTATTTTTAAATATAAAAAGTTGACTTCATAAGTTACAAGAAACATTTTCACATGGTCACAAAAGTCTAAGCTTGACTATATTTCATTAGTGCAGTTAATGTCCTATGTAAATAACTACTCTAAACATTAAATCTATGCATGACCCCTTGCATGAGGCCAGAAGTTTGGGAGTATGTAACACATTAGCACATGTAATTAGTTCTAGCATGTAATGGCTATCCAATTCATGGCATGTTACTGTGTGAAGTAAACAGTGAAATAAGTTGTTTTGATGCAACCATCACATAAGGTAACATATTCTTTAGTTTTTTATGGACATTATTTTGAGTTGAAATTAAAAAATAATTCTGAAAAGACATCAAATAGACATGTGGACAGAACTGAGTGCACACCGCCCTCCCACCTGCAGCAAAGATTCATCCTTATTTTTTATTTTAAATGATTTTGCGGTGGGGAATTTGAGATAATTAGCAGCACTACCATTAACCATGATTAATCATTATTTTTAAACATAAAAAATATGATAATTACAACATGAACTGGATTGGGGTTTGGTGGGTGCCTGAAAAAAAAACATAGGCTTCCAAACCATAATCCATGATGTACTGATTTTTGATAAAGCCAGTATATTTGCTGTGTGTGATACGATAAGCACTCTAAATAAATTTGTAACCACCATTGTCTGAGTGTGGGTGAAAATAGGAAAAAATATCTTGAGTGGGTGAGTGTGGGTATCTGCCTGTATTTATGAGCCTATATGAGTGTGTGGCTTAGCATGTCGGAGACTGGAATACAAATAGAAAGACAATAGTATCAACATAACTTCTTTCAACTGATCATAGGCATTACAGTTCCACCAGATCAAAATTTGAGCTAGTTAAGGGGTAGTGAGTGCTTGTGTAAGGTAGAAACTTATACATGAATTCACTAGATCTTGGTTAAATGATTCTCGGGGGGTTGTGTACATTTGTGTATGTGTGTATCAAATATTAGAGGTTGCCAAGTCAGGAAGAGTATATTTTGTGGTAGTTGCCAGGATTGAGTTTATTTGTGAAAATAATTATCCTATAATCAGTTGGCCACAGTTAAATGATAATCAGTGTGGGCTGTTAAGAGACGGGTTTATTTGTGAAAATAATTATCCTATAATCTGTTGGCCACAGTTAAATGATCATCAGTGTGGGCTGTTAGAGACTCTGTATGTGTGTGTATGTATGTGTGTATGTATGTGTGTGTGTGTGTGTGTGTGTGTGTGTGTGTGTGTGTGTGTGTGTGTGTGTAAAAGAGAAGATATGTTGAAACTTCAAACTGTCCAGATTTTTGCCTCATAAAATTGTGTTTTTCTAGCAAACATGTCATTCTATCAACTTTCTAAGTTTGTAACAGCAATATTTAAAAATTGTGCCTATTTTTGGGCCTTTGACCCCCCCCATTATTTATGGTTTTGTCTAGATTTCTTGCTCTAAGAGGTTGAGAGGTATCATAAGCCAAAATACTTTATTGACATCACAGTCAAAAATCAGAGCCCTACCAGATAACACACTGTTAATCTTATTGGGCAGAGATGCAGTCTGTGTGTGTGAAAGCAAAACTAATTGACTACTACAATCATTTTATCACTTTTAAGTGATCATTAATTTGAATTCTCAAGGGTAGTATGGCACCTATCTTTTTTATGTGTGTGTCTGTGTGTGTGTGTGTGTGTGTGTGTGTGTGTGTGTGTGTGTGTGTGTGTGTGTGTGTGTGCGCACGCGTGCGTGTGCTCAAATGCATTCATGAATACGTGTATGTGAAAGAAACACAGAAATAACGACGTAAATTATTCTGGCCATGATCTCAGTAAAATTCCATGTCTATACCCATTGAGAAAGTAATAGCTTTTATGTACTGGGTGAATTAGAGTGGTGGAATGCAGAAGTCCAGGAAATCATGAAAAGAAAGAATGCATGCAGAAAAAAGTTTGCGAGAGAAGATAGACCTGGCTGGGAATGAATACTGGTTGTCTAACAAAGAAGATGAGAAAGGAGTTGCAATAGCAATGAACAAGGCATCAGAGGCACTCTACCAGCTGTTGGAAAGTGAGTCAATAAATGGCACAAAGAAAGCATATTGAATTGAAGGCAAAGACAGAAAGATAAAGAAGACAGTCCGATACCTTTCATAAGGGAAGCCAGCAACAACCTGCTCACCAGTTCACAGGACATCAAATGCAGATGGAAGAAGTACTTCCAGCAACTTCTGAATGAAGAAAATGTCACAGAAGCTATACTGCCCCAGACACAGCCTACACTGAGAGAAGAGGAGGAACCTACCATAGAAGAAGTAAGAACAGCTCTATGGAAAATAAAGTCAGGGAAACCAGCAGGCTGGGAGACAGGGGGAAGAAATGTCTCCTGAGGGTACTCAGAGCAGTGTGGAGAGAAAGGCATACCCCAGATGACTGGTGAACAAGCATATTAATGCCAGCATACAAGAACAAAAAGGACATTAACAACTGTGATTAGTACAGAAGTATCAAACTCCTGTCACATCGCATGAAAGTTCTAGAGATGTAGATCAATAAATGAATATGCAGATTAGTAGAAAGTAAGACAGGGGATGAGCAGTTCAGATTCACATCAGGATGCAGCAAAACTGACCTGATGTTTACAGTGAGACAGATAGTTAAGATAAAGATAGAAATGAGGAAACAGTCCAACTGGGCATTCCTAGAATTCGAGAAAGCATATGATAAGGTCCTAAGAAAGTTGATATGGGTATTCCTGCGATGGTTCGAAGTCTCAGAATCACTGGTAGAATTAGTGCAAGCTATGTACATGGACCCAATGACTCAAGTAAAGTACGAACAATGTTCAGTCTCACAGAAGGGTTCCAAGTGAGAGTGAGTGTGTATCAGGGTTCAACTCTGAGCCTACTGCTGTTCATACTGGTGATGGACTACATTAGTAAACCAGCTGGAGGGGACAGATTAACAAAGTTGCTGTATTCAGATGATGTCATGTTACAGGCAGACTCTGATCAAGAACTTTAGCAAAGCATAAGGGGATGGCGTGGAAAAACTGAAGGCACATGGGAAGAAACTGAGTACAGATAAGATAGTTGTAATGGCAGCAAATGGGGGAGCATGAGGAAGCTGAGAACTGAGATTAGTTTATTTATTTAACATTTGTTTACTGGAAAAGTCCAACTGGGTCTGAGCGCATTTTCAGCGGAGGCCCGGGGAGACATATTCAGGATGCATGTCTTTGGAATGTGGCAGGAAACCGGAGCACCTGGAGGAAACCCATGCGAACACAGGGAGGACATGCAGACTCCACACAGAAGGCACCCCAGCTGAGAAACGGACCGGATAACTTCTTGTGATGTGACAACACTAACCACTGGACCACTGCTGGAAGAGAAAACTGTGGAACAGGTTACCAGCTTCAAGTATCTGGAAGGGGTGGTTGAGGAAAATGGAAACCTGACTGAGGAGGTCAAAGCTAGACTCAAAGGGGCTGCAGCCAACTGGCACAAAGTGGCAGGGGTAGCATATAACAGAAGACTGCTAAAGAGGCTGAAAAGTATAGTGTTTAAAACAGTGGTGCAACCAGTACTACTGTATAGTACAGAAACCTGGGCAGTTAAGGCAAAGCAGCCTAGGAAGCTAGAGGTGATGAGATGAGGTACCTGATATGGGTGGTAGAATGCATTTGATGGGACAGACAAAGTAATGTGGGCATCAGAATAGAAGCCAAAGTAGCTCCAATTGCAGAGAAATTTAAAAAAAAAAGATTACAGTGATTCAGGCGCATATGAAGAAAAGCAGAAGACCATCTGGTGAAAAATATTTGAGACAGACAGGAAGAAGGCAATATGAAACTAGAGTGCCCAGCAAAGAAAAGGATGGATTGTGTGAGAGAAGACCTTGCAACAGTCAGGCTTGACTGCTGAATAAGGTAGGAGAGTGTCATTGACTCGAGAGAGATAACAGCTGTTGATATAAAACCCCACCCCATCTAGAAAATGGGGAAAAAGGGGGTTGATGATGAAGAATGAAAGTATTTCTGACTTTTTCACACACAAACACACTGGGCATTAAAATAAGATGAGTGAGTGTTAGTTGTGATAGTAACCACAGTTTGTGATCAGACCATGACTGTGACCACCCTTAGAAAATCATAAGCATAGCGCTGCTTCTGCAGTTCATATAACCAATAACCAGTCAACTCAAAGAAAAAAAAGAGTTTTTTTCTCTATTAAAGTTAAAGACCAAGCTGCTGGCTACACACTTCAGCCATGACCACAAATATAGTCTCAGCATTCATTTATGAAGCTGCAATATTTCCTCAGCTTCCTAAAGGAATGGACTATTGACACCTGCCAGTCAATGGCTGCTGCTATCTTCACTCCACCCTAATTATGGTTCTGATCAAATTATACAAATGAAACACATTATATTCATACTTAAAAATGCTCTGTGATATTCACAGTGGTGTAACAAAATCACACTTATTCTCATACAGTGCAATGTATACAACTGAGATCAAGTTGAACAAAAGAAACGCAGTACTGCCACACCAAGAGTGAGCTTTCATATTTATAGTGTTCCATAAATAAATAAAAATCGAAACAGTGAATCCATACTCCATCACTGCATTATATTGCCATTCCAACACCTGTCTTTCCTTTATTTATTTATTTGGTTGGTCAGTTAGTTAGTAATCTGAACATTTTGCCACTTGAAGCTGTTCTTCTCATATCTATTTTCTGTCCGTTTGTTTTTCTCTCATTCCACCATTTTATAGACATCTGTACCATCTCTGTGAATAGTTGTATGTTTTTAAAACTGGCTTCTATTATCACTATCTAAATATTCTATAAGCTGCAGCTCATCGTTTCATATTTATTCTCTGTCAGCTTCATTGCAATTTTGCTCTGCGGAAACCCTGAGTATGACCAATGAGTAAGAAATTCTCTAACTTGTGATACTGCAATGTATCTTGTCTCCACTTACTATCACTGACGTCACATAGATGTCATCACAGAAAACTTTATTGTATCACATTATACTTGCTTAAGGCAGAAGGAGAGAATATGCTGCTCTAGTCTGCACCTGAAGTGCATTTAACATTGTCTACCTTTCATCCCTAACTTCCTTCTCATCCTTTGCCCATTTGTCCCATGCCCTTGAATTCCTTGTGGATTCCCTTCTTACAACCGAGTCTGGATGTTTCCATTGATGCACATCGATTTCTATAAAGATGTTTGGACACCAAGGTAGTCATTAGTGGCTGCAGTCTTCTATCAGTGTCCTAGCCCTTCAGACCCCTGCCTTTTCTGTAGAGTGTGATGCATTTCCATATCCATGCCATGATCCTCTCTAGCCAACTTATCTTTCCTCATCTGTTCTGATTTTTAG
Source organism: Protopterus annectens (assembly GCF_019279795.1). Lineage (NCBI taxonomy): Eukaryota > Metazoa > Chordata > Ceratodontiformes > Protopteridae > Protopterus > Protopterus annectens. The sequence goes on along the minus strand of NC_056739.1, from coordinate 1,032,295,056 downwards.
TTAGAAGTGCCCTAGCTTTTCTAGTCTCTGGTCATGCTCCTTTTTTTCTACTTCATATAATATATATGCTAAATTTTCTGATGACATGCTCCATTAACCTCATGTCCTTCTCTTTGTACAGACTTCAGGACTGCATATTGTGGACTGATAAATGGCTGGCAGAGTACAGGCATACCTCCTTGCATCCCTAATAATACACCACAGCATTCTCTTTACTGTTTCTATGGTATGATCCAATCCTGGAGTGCTTAACACCCCAGATTCTTTTTCTATTCTGATGCTATCAATTCTGCTTCATTCACATGGAACTTCTTGTTATGGTTACTTGGGCTCATTTGTCTGCAATTAATATTTGGTCAGCCTTTCTAAATCCTGTTTTCATCTAATCCTTCACTGCTATTCACATCTTTGTATCATCAGCAAAGTGGAAGACTGATATTGTCCTCCATTCCCACAAGTATGCCTAAGATAAACACAGCAAGGAATGCTGGTCCTATCATTAACTGCTGTAGTACTCCAGTAACAACTACTACTGTAGTACTCCACTAACCACTACTGCTGTAGTACTGCACTAGCCACTACTGCTGTAGTACTCCACTAACCACTACTGCTGTAGTACTCCACTAATCACTACTGCTGTAGTACTCCACTAATCACTTTCCTTATTCCTGACAGTGTTCCATTTATTTACCCTTCATTCATGCAACAACCTAATTCACAGTCCTGGCCTGCCCACAATTCTTCTAATTTTTCTACCGACTGTATGTATGAATCTGACCAGAATGCCTTGCTGAAGTCAAGGCAGACCATATTTAAAAGTGATCCCATGTGCAGTTCACCTGTTATTCACTCATAGAACTGGATCAGGTTTAATTAACATCTTTTGGCCATGAACCTTCAGTTCAGCCACTCTTCCATTCAGGATTCTTTTATATTCTCCATGGCACTGCTATTAGACCAGTAAGCTTGTAGTTCCCTAGAATTGTTGCTGCCCTACCCAGCAGGGATACCACACTTGCTTATCCCCCTGGCTCTTGAGTACTTCTTATCTAGCCAGGGATCTGATAAAGGCCTCCATCAGGGTATCTTTTGGCATGCTGACCAGATACGTGAGGACTCCTGGAGATTTCCATCTGATCCTTACAGTTCATCCTCCCTAAAAGACATTCAGCTGCCATCTCCATCTCCCCCTATCTAGTGTGATGTCTACCCATTACACACACACACACACACACACACACACACACACACACACACACACACACACACACACACACACACACACACACACACACACACACACACACACTACTCTGTTTTACTTCAATCACAGTGTGGCACATTTCACTTGCTTTATATTGTAAACAAAATTACTTAATCTGTTAACAAATGCATACATAAGGTCCTTTGAATTTGTTAGAACAAAGTCATTGGCTCCCACTAAGCCACTGTACTCTTTCCCAAGTTGGATTCTTCCTCTATTTGACATAAGAGCCAAATGGGAAAGGCCATCATACAGACTGCTATCAGGAGTGGTTTGAGGGTTTTCTTCCTTAGCCCTAAAATTACAAACAAATGCTCAGCTAGCAGAATTTAAGAGGGACATGCAATGGCCTGACAGAGCTGAACATCCCTCATTTCTGTAAGGAACTTCTTTTTAAATATTTGTTAAGCCCAATGAACACAATTGTCCTTTTCAGAGGCAACCTAGGAGCTACGTCTGGACAAGGGATTTACTCAACGTGACATAGCAGGCAAATAGTGATTGAAGGAATCAAACTCAGTAACCCTGTACACAAGAAAAGTACAGTTGTGTACACTTACCATAAATGTAGATGTTCGAGTGTATTCGCTGTTGCAGTCCTAACTAATGGGGTTATCTGGCTCCTGGTAGCCCTCAGTTGGCCAGAATACCAAAGGTAAGTAAAAATGACATCTGTTGCCGTCGGTTGTAAAGGACGTCAGGGCGTCCGATACAAAAGGAGGTAGCCGACGTCACTTCCTCAATCTTTCTTGCCATAACAGTCAGGAGCCCCCAGAAAATAAGGCTTAAACCAAAAACAAATTTGGCAAATAACAAATTCAGCCTGTACCTCAGGAAAAGAGAATAGGAGAAGACCAAAAAAGGAGGAAGGAGGGAGGGAAACCAGGACTGCAACAGTGAATACACTCGAGCATTTACATTTATGGTAAGTGTTCACAACTGTACTATGTTCATCGTGTTTCACTGTTACAGTCCTAACTAATAGGCATAAAGGAGGGATTAGTTCTCAGAGAGACTCTATCTGCATGGAACATAAAAAAAAAGCTCCACGGCCATCAAAGCTTGCAGCTCCAAAACCCTCCTTCCTGAAGTTATAGCCAAGAGGAAGACAGTCTTCCAAGAGAGAAACTTTAAATCTGCAGAGGCAGCTGGCTCACAGAGAATTGATAATGTTGCTTGCCCACTTTGAAACGAAGATACTGCCTACAACTTTCCCTGATAGGGATGTGCAGATAAGCCTCTGAGATCCAAGGTTACCAGCCAGGAATCATTTTCTAGCATTGGTAGCAACTGATGCAGAGTGAGCATTTTGAACTTTGGAATTACTAGAAAAGAGTTCAGAATGGAAAGATCTAGGATAGGACGTCAGGTGCCTTCTTTTTTTGGAACTAGAAAAAGCCTGGAATAAAAGCCCTGGCCTACCTGCTGAGCAGAAACTGATTCTATTGCTCCCAGATGAGACAAAGACAAAATTTGTTTCTTTACTTCTGCCCTTTGGTTTGGAGGAATGTCCGGGAATCCCTTGAAGGCTGGAAAGGTGCAGAAAGAAAACGTATGCCCTAGGGACACCGTTCTGAGCACCCATTTGTTGTCTGTGATAGTGGCCCAGACATCTGCAAAAAGGTCCAACCTTCCCCCTAAAGGACTCTCCAGGCAAGCAAGAACAGGCAGAAGAACTACAATTCCACTATTTAAAACCAAACTAAAACTCTTCCTAACCAACCACTGGCTATGCTCTTGCAATAACCCTGGCTAACCATTTTCTTTCTCTTTTTTCCCTCCTTCCTTTCTTCTGACCTCCCTTTCCTCCTCTTCCTAACTCTAGCATACTACACTTTCCACTTCTTAAATGTTTCTGTCCCTCCCTCTATAAATAGACATAATTCTAAATTTTGCTACTTATGTATAATGTAGTAATACTGTAACTAAGTAAAGTATCTAAACTTATTCACCTGCAAAGCCTTATATTGCACTCAAATGTCTATACATCCTGTAAGAGGTTTAAAGCAAATGTTTTCATTTTATTGTATAATTTTGTATATTCTTAACTTGTTAAGTAGTAGTTAGTGGAGCTTTTCTCCCCAGGCCTCCACTGAAAATGGACATGTATCCAGCTGGACTAGCCCGGTTAACAAATGTAAAATAAAATAAAATAAAATAAATAAAAAGTCATTGAGAGTGTTTTGATTGAGATGCAGGCTTGGGGCTTCCCCCTTAGAAGTGGAAGCCTGCCAACGCCTAGAACTTTGAGGGGTAGCCGCCTGCCCTCTAGAAGATTTGTAACCTCTAGTCCTGGAATGGTTCTGTCTGCTGGTATCAGGCAAGGTCCAACTCTTGGAAGAGTAATTCCTGCTAAAGCGAGGAAGTTGCACTTGCAGAAAATCCTTAACAGTTTGCATGGACTTGACCTTATCCTCCATCTTTTTAAGTACCTCCTCTGCTTTGCTGCCAAAAAGACTGTCTTTATGCAAATGTACATCCAAATGCTTAGCCTTGACAGGTTCTGGAAGAGGCTGTTCTCTGAGCCAAGCACGCCTTCTAATAATAGATCCAGTAGCTGTAGCCCTGCTGGAGGCTTCAAGGATGTCAAAACCACAATGCAATCAATGCTTATTGACCATACTGGCAAAATTCAGTAAATCCTGCATGTCTTTACTCTCTGCCAAAAGAGGTACACTTGCTATCCTAGACTTAATAGCCTCCAAGGTGTGCTGCTGGTACTTCAGCATATGAAAAAGACAATTGGTAGCCCTAATAGCTAGGGTGGCAGAGGTATAAACTTTCTTGCCCCACCTATCTAAGTTCCTAGATTCCCTGTCAGAGGGAACAGGATTCCTGGTAACAGTGGCCTTAACTCCTTTGGGGCCCTGAGAAATAACTCTGGATCCACCAATGGGTTCCTGAAAAGAAACAGATGAGAATCAGGCACTCTGAAGTACCTGTCAGGTTTCCTGGGAGCATGAGGAACCGAATTTGGAGTCAAGGAATTTTCCAGAAAAACATCATCAACAACTTCCAACACAGGGGGAATAGCAAGAGGCTTATGCTAAGGTAAATCCAGAAACTCCCTAATCTGTTTCTTAGATTGGGGATAATCCTGGCTTCTCATTTAAAATGTTCCCTGAGGGTATTTAACGTACCACCAAAAGAGAAATCCTCTAGAGGAGAGGCCGAAGGAATGGACTCCTCTGCATCTTAATCCTCAAAAGGAGAAAAAGCCTGAGACAATTCCTTTTCATCAGCAGAAATGCTGGAAGAATCAGAACCTGAACAGGACAAAACCTCAGGAGAAACATCCCTAGTCCTTTTAGGAGGAGGAGGCTGAGAACCCCTAATAAGAGTCAACAAATCATTAGCTATTTTAACTATTTGGGACTGAGGGGAACAAGAAGACACTGGAGCCTGCCTTTTCACAGGCTTACAAATGAAAGATTTACCAGCAAGCCTGAAGGACTTGGGAGGCCTGGAAACCACTGAAGTTGCAGCCAAAGGCGAAGGAAGAAGTGCGCTGTCAGAAAGCAAAATGGAGGCCTCGGACACTGGAGTCAGCTTAGCGGTTCCAGCTCCAGCAGAAGAGGTGACCGGCGACAGGTCAGAAGGCAAAATGGAGGCCAAAGAACTAAGGGACGCAGACTCAATCAAGGCCTTCGGTTGTACATCTGCAGACTGCAGGGACTGCAAAGGCATCTCACTGGCTACTGCCTGACTGATGACCAACTTAACATCATCTGAACTTAGCTTTCTGAGACTTGTCGTGGTCCTTATCCTTACGTTTCTTCGGAATATCCAAAGTCTGAAGACCAGCAGATGCCATACTAATGAATTTAGGCCAAACTCCAAAATGTCTATTCAAAATCTTAGCCCGATGACAGATAGTACACGGATTAAAGGAGGCACAGGGATCACAATTGGGAACGTCGTGGTCAAGGCCTAAACAAATAATGCAATAGGAATGAAAATCTCTATGGGTAATCTGCTTTCCGCAGGTAAGGCAATTATTAACTTTTTCTGATATTTGTTAAAGCAAGGGAAGAGGATCTCTAACAGGGTTACTTAGCTGTAGTAGACTTCAACTCTTGTAGTCGGAAACCAACAAAGGTAAACTGCTGACCGGCACTCGTGCATGAAAAGCTTCTGCTTCTGGCTCTGCTGCAAGGAAGACTGAGGAAATGATGTCAGCTGCCTCCTTTTGTATTGGACACCCTGACATCCTTTACAACCAGTGACAACCAATGTCATTTTTACTTACCTTTGGTATTCTGGCTGACCGAGGGCTACTGGGAACCGGATAACCCCATTAGTTAGGACTGCAACAGTGAAACATGATGAACATCAGCTCATTAATAAATGATAGCCTGAATCCTCTGTGCCTACTGTATGATATTACCAGCAAGCAGATCTGACCCCTCCTCTCAGGCATGAGAGGTGGTTAAGCCAGCATCCTTTAGTGAAGTCCTGCCTCACAATGTGACCCCACACAACCACTACTCTCCTCTACACTCTCAAATAGAAATAAGCAGACTGCACCCTTTCACTGTTCTTCATCCCTGCCTAACTCCTCCAGTGCTAGGGCAACTATCTAGACCCTGGCTTGACAGATTACAGTAAGTGCTCCGCCCTTCTGCACCATAGAGCCAGTCCTGTTCATCACAGAAGTTGAGGTAGTGGGAGTTTCGAAGGTAACAGCAGCTTTAGTAGGTGTGCTGCAGCAAATGAGAAGGCATTCCAGGAAAAACCTGAAGAAGCCTGGACATTCTCCTGCAACAGATTCAGAGGAGGGAAACACCTTTAACTGCGCTAGGACTTAAAAGGAGTTTTTTTTTTTTGGGACAGGACTGTAAAAAAAAAAAAACTTTTTGATTGAAAAGTGCATTAGCAGTTTTTTAGATTGCTTTTGTTTAATGAGAGCACATTTTTAAGAACATTTGGTCTGTGCTTAATGTTTTTATTCCACAGTACACCCACCCTCCCCCACACATACACACACACTTTATTTTACCTTCTCCATATAATACTGAAGGTTTACATAGTGAATTTCAGGGTGGGTTTGAGAGGCAGCATGAATGATAATATAAATTCTCTACTCATCCAGCATAAAATGCTTCATTTATTATGCAAACCTGCCTGCACTTGATCCATTTACCCATTTTGAGGTTCACCTTACTATTTCCCCCTGATGTCACTGGGCTGTGGTAACTGCAGAGGCGGTGCACTGAAGTGTGTCTCATGGCTAGTTTTCTGCAAGTTCTGAAAGAAATTTTAATATTTGTAAGTAGTCACTTAGCATTTTGATGTAATTTAGCTAGTTTTGTTTTCCTTGTTACTTTAAACCTATTTTGGACTGCTTGCCAGTAATGTGGCTTTTATATTTGCTAGACATTGTTCATAAGCTATTTAATTTTTACTCTAACCTTGATCTTCCTTATTTAGCCTTAATGAATTTCACGGGAATAGTCTGAGTTCCATAATCCTACAGTTCAATATTTCGGTAATAACAAACCAGATCTACAAATAATCCATTTACGGCTATGTTGTTTGGACTATTATTTCATAGCTTTTTAAGTATGGGCTATCTTATCAGTAGTTTATACAGTAGTTCTAAAGCAGATTTCTACCTTTTATAGGTATTATATGTATATAATTTTATGGTAGTATATTGTGGATTAGATTAATACCTTTTAGACATATAGTTATACGTTTCAGTTTTTTTTTAAACTATTCTGTGTGAGTTGTTAGATTTGCTCTAGTTTGTTTGCAATGTCATTTCAACCCAAAAAGTTGTGGTATCTTTTCATTCTACTTTTTCATTTATTTCAAATTTTTCATTTATGAGACTGTTAAATTTAGTGAAAGTATCACAGTTGGGCTGAGGTGGCTTAAAGAAGCTTGTTTGTGCTTGTATTTTGTGTGTGTGTTTTTTCCTTAGCAAGAAAGACTATGAATTATACTGAGCGAGTATGCAGATAGAGTGGTGATAAATGTTTGCGATTTAGGCAGGATGGTTATGCAGAGATTAAAAATATTTATAGTTTACCTCATTACCTCAAATACACGTCTTTACATGTATGGTCTTAGCTTTGTTTTGCACATAAAAGACTGCAAATACTAGCTTCATATTACTGAATGCATACACTAATACAGTAGAATATGTCATATTTGACATGCAATCTTTTCTCTAGTAAGGTATGGTTTGATTGATTGAAGCTCTACTGATTACAAAAGACATGTTTCAGTTTAAAAGTGAAAAACAAACTCTCATTTTTTGCTGCACATGCACACCTCCTGCACATTTTATATATCAACTCTGAGATCACACAACAGTAGGGAAAGGGCAAACTTCCACTTTCTGCTGTTCTATGACCCCCAGAAAGTAATGCCAGCAAAACCGATTATATCATTTATTTGATCACTTCTACTGGAACTAAAGATGTTTAATTTTTATGAATTTTCAACTATCTGGAAAGATTTTATAAATGCAAATATATATATAGATACACACACACAAATATATATATATATATTATATATATATATATAGATATAGCTATATATAGATATAGATATATAGATATAGATATATATGTATATATGGATGGCTTATTATCAAAATGTAGAATGTCACTTATGTGGAACTGGGATGCTGTTCTAAAAATGTTCACATGTATATTAGCGAATGGTAGTGAACATTCGCTTATGTGCATTCAGTATTCTGATAACAGATCACACTACAGTGGCGATGAGGAAACTTAACCTTTTCTTCACTGTATTGCAATCTTGGAGTTGGAATATACAATATGCAGGGGGTGTGTTATAACATGGATTTTCAACATTGGCACTTCTGGTGTTTGAATATCGATTCCATGGTTAACATTTGTACCAAATTTGGAAAACTGATTTGATCTAAATGTGGAAAATGTTTTTGATTTTCCACATTTTGATAGTAAACATACATACACACACATACATATATATGTGTGTATGTATATATATATATATATATATATATATATATATATAGATACACACACACATACATACATACTCACACACACACACACATATGCACATATATATAATACATCATGGGAGCACAACCTTTCCTCTAAGTCTATTCATCAACAAGAGAAAAAGCAGGTGCACCTGACTGAAAGTCAATGATAAATAATAAATGGCTTTTTCAAAAAGTTAGATAACAGAATAGTGGGGTTCAGGCAGACTGCCCTTTCTTTTCTATTGTGTTCTTGAAGTTTGTATGTATTAGTGGGTCTATATTAGAACTGCAAAAGTCCTATTTACCAAATACATAAACATCGACACATATTACGCAAACCGTGAATACACCGAACACCGTAAACTGCGAAATTCAAAAACTCAAACCATCAATAGTTGTCCAACCCCACCACCCGGTGCATACTACCTACCCAAACAAAATAAATAAACCATATACATACACTAACCAAAACCCTACTTCTAACCCTAAACTAAACCCTACTTCTAACTCTAAACCAAATCTTGCATATATTACCATCTATGCTCTTCCTTAACCCGCATCCTAACCCTAAGGTCCGTAACTATTGCACGCTTACCCTATAAAGCTATACCCAAACAAAATAAATAATCCACACACATACACTTAACAAAACCCTACTTCTAACCCTACACTAAACCTCACATACTTTACCATCTATGCACTTACCTTAACCCGCATTCTAAACGTAAGGTCCGTAACTATCGCACACTTACCTTACGGAGCTATACTGCAGAAGGGCCAACCATGACGATATGATATTTTGGATTTCTCGCTTGAGGACAATCAGTGTTTTTGCAGTTCGATGAATACATGTCGATGTTTCTGTATTCGGGTAAGTGGACCTTCACGGTTTTAATAGGGAACTGTATTAGCAGGAGGATGTGAGTGATGCAAGGAAATGTTTTTCAAATTTTTTCAGTCATTTATAATCAATGATTTTATGTTCAACTATCAGTTGTCTATTATTTGTGGGTCAATGCTTTGTTAGTTCAATGAACGATTAGATTACCACTATACAAATATATATACATAGGTGTATATATGTGTATATGCACACACACATTCACAATCATACACACATAATTGCTATTTTGTGTGTTAATTGTTTTCTTATATGTAAAGCCGTAAATATACTTATTTTGTACTTGTAACTCTTTCTGTATTCTGAAGCCTTATAGGCCAGGTAATGTCTCAAAAGGATTCTGTACCAGCCCACTACCTCAGTTAACAAGCAACAAGTAAATGAGTAAATACATTATATCTGAGGATAGGAGGGTGGCATAATGGTTAAGGTGTTTACCTTACAAACATAAGGTGCAGGGTTTGATTCTCACGTGGTGTACTTGGCTAGGCTGAACATGGCCCATAAAGGCAGTTAGCCTAGTACTAATCTATTAACCTATGAACATAAATAAATACATAAAACGGAACACCTCCCTTAAATCTGAAGAAGTCCGATTAATTGTATACAGATAGCAATGATTATTCTGATTTTACACAAAGATTCCCCTGCTGAGTCAGACATGCATTCACTTTCTATGAGACCAGTCAGGTCAATTGTTTAACTGTGATAAAGTGACAGCACTGTTAAATAATTTCATACACGAATACACACAGACCACAAGGAATTTGACAGGAATAAAATGCTCAATCACATTTCTTGCCACACAACAATTTTGTATATTCATATTTATATATATATATATATATATTTTATATATTTATATATTCATATTTATATTACCACTACAGCATTTTTATATAAAAAATCTTTTTGGAGTTTATTAACCATGATAAACATGAATTAATAAATGTATTTTGTAGGAAAGGAATATGTATATAATTTTAAACTGCTATTTTAAAAAATGATTCTTATTTCCTTATGCATACAGTTCGGCTGAATGAATGCCTCACATTTAATTAGCACTATATCTTTAAGAGAATTTTATCTAGAATGGACTACAGTGATTACGCTTTCAGTTAATTGATTAATTAATTAATTTTATTGGATTATCTTGGGCTATGCCTCCCTATAAAAAAGCAGTTGTTTTTCATATTAAGTTGTCTGAAGAAGCGTATAGTAGTATACGTGAAAGCGCTTACCGTTTTTGTCTGTTTCTACAAATAAAAAAGTTTTTATGTAACGTGGAGAGTCGGAAGTTTTGTTTCTTGCAATTATCTTTTGGATTTAACTACTGGCTCCCTAGCGGTCTTAGAGATCCGTATTTTGTATTCTTCCTTGTTTGGTACTTTTTGGGATCTCTACTGCACACGTTCGAACTACAATGGAACTTGAACTGGATTATAACCCGGAACCGAGGTGTTTAAATAATGAACAACAATGGACTGCAATTACATCTTGTAAGTCAAACCCTTTATTGGCTCTGGATTTAAATGTTCCAGTTACAAATATAGCAGAGACTAATATTGGCAATATTGAACTCTTTAACTCTAATATGAAAATTCTTGAAAATGAATTGTACAAGCTACAAAGATTAATATGGCAACGTAAACACCTAGAGGCGTGTTTACATTATAAACTGATTCCGAGAGGGATGCGTATTCTAGTAATGCCTACCTACGGAGAAACGCATCCTATACTCCTGAAAAAATGGCAAGACATTAATATAGAAGCCAGCTATAAACACATGCAACTCTTAATAGAATATTTTGAGCCGCTTGAGAAAGATCTAGTATCTAGAGTTAATGACATTAATTCTGAACTCAAAAAGGATTTCCCTGACCCTTTTTGTGTGAATAAACTTAAAAGCTTGTATGATCAAGTCAACAATTATGCTACGAAGCTTCAACAAATTAAGCTTAAGAAGCTTCAACGAGACTTTAGAGATTTCTCCACTAGCTGTGTTTTTGTTTGGCCGAGGAGACCAGAGAATCAATCTGCAGGAGAATATTCTACCTTGAATCAAGCGCCTCTAGATTGCACATTAACATCGTCTACAGCACCTCCTCCTATTGGATCACAGGCATATGCATCAGGTGCTGACAAAGACACGTCAGCAGAAACCTTTACTACGCCGCCAGAGACTTTTGCTTCAGTAACTGCCACAGGAGCAATGTCGACGCCGCTTCCAAATCAGGAAGCCAACAAAGCAGCTAAATTGCTCCAACATAACACAGGGGCTATCAGTAAACGACGCGATGACAATAATCCTTTTTTACCTTTTCCAATACGAAAGTCATCATTTGTGAAAGGGAGAAGGAACAGCTGGGAAAGCAGAAAACGAAAGCTATCGGGCGAAATGAATCCTTATCAAACCAGAAGAATGAGGCAGTAAGAGCACTTTATTTTAACTTATCTAGTCACGCTTTGAATGTCAGTGACATTGACTTATTAAATAAAGGCCTTTCGTTCATTCCCTCTAGGGGAAGCAAATTATCAGACATTTTAATTGATTTGCGTTTTTTTGCACGCTCAGTTTGTTTGAAACTGCTTTTTACTAAAGATGATACTAATGCTGCCAAAACTGTATCTAATATTCCTGTTTTCAAGAAGAAGAGTTCGTTTACACCAGCCATACCAGCGCATATAGACTCTTTCATTAAGTTATGTGAAACTGAGTTCTATGATTATTTTTATAATGGAAGGAAAAAATGTATGTTTTATAATATGACAAGTGATACTATGAAATCGTTATCTAATCTTAGCACTGATTATTCATTAACCTTTAGACCAATAGATAAAGGTGGAGGCATAGCCGTTTTTGATGCAGCTGACTATGATACATTAATGCATGACATGCTGAAAGCTGACACTACATATTTTTTAATTGATAATATGAGACTGAATCAAATTATTAAAACTGTTTAAGCCGACTTATATGACATGCTTATGTGCTATCAAATATCAAACAGTTTATATGATTATTTTTCCATTGATAATCCATCAATTCCTGTAATTAAAGGATTGCCGAAATTACATAAGGGAGTTTTACCCCCACCAATGAGGCCAATAGTGTCAGGGGCAAAATGGATTACAGAGAATGTATCTAACTATTTAGAAAAAACTTTAAGACCGATAGTGGAAGCCATCCCCACAATTCTTAAAGACACATATCAACTCATTGAATACCTACAATCTTTAAGTATTGAATTTAAACAAAATAAACACCTTTTAATTACAATGGATGTCCAAAGTCTCTTTACATCAATCCCAAATGACATAGGGATAGATGCTATACGTGAATTATTACAACATAACCAGACTACAAGTGGAAGTACTAACATTTTAGTCTGTCAACTATTGGACTTAGTACTAAACAACAATGTGTTTGCATATGGGGGTCACCTCTTCTTACAAACTTGCGGCGTTGCCATGGGGACCCCATGTGCAAACACATATGCTAACTTAGTTGTGTATCATTGGGAGACGAATTTTGTCTTTAAACAAATTTTGTCTTTAAACACATTTTATTTCAAAAAGTTTTGATTTATAAACGATTTGTAGATGATATATTAATTGTGTGGGATGGCTCAGCTGAGGAATTTTGTATTTTTAAAGATTATTTAGAAACAACTACTACGTTCTTGAAGTTTTCTGTTGAAACTTCATATTGTTCTGTAAACTTCTTGGATGTTAGCATAAACATTAGGGGAGGCAAATTAATAACTACACTTTTTAAAAAAGAATGCTGGAGAAATACCATCCTGAAATACGATAGTATGCATCCACGCCACATTTTTAAAGGTATATTAAAAAGCCAATTTACAAGGATAAGTAAGATTTGTATGAAAAAAGAAGATTTGGACATGGAAGCTGTCAAAATGGTGGAGATGTTTTTAGAAAGAGGGTATGATCGAGACTTAGTAATGGAAGTCAGAAATGAAATTTTACCACTTGAAAGTTTGACACACATTGAAACAAACTATAATGTTATTTCATCCCCTTTTAAAAATGACAGGTATAATTATAATGATAAAGTATCTTTTACTACGACTTATACCAATGATTTTATGAACATAAAGAAAATACTATCAAATAACTGGAAGGTTTTATTATTAGATGAAGCCACTAAGAAGATAGTAGGCAACACTCCACATATTACCTATAGGAGTAATAGGAATTTAAAATCTTTATTATGTGACAGAACACCTAGGTTAATGCTAAACCAACAGCCTCTTAATGTTGATTTTTTTGGAACATACCCCTGCCAACACTGTAATTACTGCAAATTTATTAGTAAACACCAAACTTTTTTACATTCTGAGTTTAATTATAGTTTTAAACCAAGGTTTAGAGCCACATGCGACACCACAGGATTAATTTATTTGGCTACATGTGAATGCTGTGATGCATTCTACGTAGGACTCACTAAACGGAAACTTAAGAATAGAATATACAATCATCAATACGACATAAAAAAGAAAAATGAGTTAAATGCTTTAGCCAAACATGTAATAAGTAATCCATCACATTCTTTTGTTTTTAGAGTGTTGCAAATAGTGGAGACTACGGACAGGGGAGGTGACTATATAAATCAGCTTGAGTTAATAGAACTACGTTGGATACTCAAACTTAGAGGGCACTGTCATCCAGGTTTAAATAATTATGTCACTATAAAACCTTTTCTCAATAATCGAAGATAATTGAGCAGTCTAGAAGTCTATTATGAAGAATATACACCATGTTAAAAACCTTACTTACCATTCATACCAAACATTCAAGGTTTTAGCATGTATTAGTTGTTTATGCTTTATGCTTGTTTTTTATTATCATCTTTCATACAAATGTATGTTTTATTGCCATATTATTATGGTTAGATACAGGACTGATTTTTTATACACTTTTTTATATTTTTAAGTTTATGACATAGTTAGATGCCATTGATGCAGTCTAGATAATATAATCTGAAAGTTTTTTTGACCGAACACAGGTACATTTTTAAGTGTTCAAGCAATAAATATATTTCCATTATTTTTACTTTTATTTTTATTTTTATTTTTATTTTTATTTTTACAAAAAATCTTTTATATATACTTACTAGCAGGAGTTTTTTATATATATATATATGTATATTTACTTATTTATTATATGATTATATATTTATATGGTTATATATTTATTAAAATAATTAAATTAATTTATCTATCAATTTTGTATATTCATATTTATATATATTTTATATATTTATATATTCATATTTATATTACCACTACAGCATTTTTATATAAAAAATCTTTTTGGAGTTTATTAACCATGATAAACATGAATTAATAAATGTATTTTGTAGGAAAGGAATATGTATATAATTTTAAACTGCTATTTTAAAAAATGATTCTTATTTCTTTATGCATACAGTTCGGCTGAATGAATGCCTCACATTTAATTAGCACTATATCTTTAAGAGAATTTTATCTAGAATGGATTACAGTGATTACGCTTTCAGTTAATTGATTAATTAATTAATTTTATTGGATTATCTTGGGCTATGCCACCCTATAAAAAAGCAGTTGTTTTTCATATTAAGTTGTCTGAAGAAGCGTATAGTAGTATACGTGAAAGCGCTTACCGTTTTTGTCTGTTTCTACAAATAAAAAAGTTTTTATGTAACGTGGAGAGTCGGAAGTTTTGTTTCTTGCAATTATCTTTTGGATTTAACTACTGGCTCCCTAGCGGTCTTAGAGATCCGTATTTTGTATTCTATTATTCTTACATGTCGATGTTTCTGTATTCGGGTAAGTGGACCTTCGCGGTTTTAATAGGGAACTGTATTAGCAGGAGGATGTGAGTGATGCAAGGAAATGTTTTTCAAATTTTTTCAGTCATTTATAATCAATGATTTTATGTTCAACTATCAGTTGTCTATTATTTGTGGGTCAATGCTTTGTTAGTTCAATGAACGATTAGATTACCACTATACAAATATATATACATAGGTGTATATATGTGTATATGCACACACACATTCACAATCATACACACATAATTGCCATTTTGTGTGTTAATTGTTTTCTTATATGTAAAGCCGTAAATATACTTATTTTGTACTTGTAACTCTTTCTGTATTCTGAAGCCTTATAGGCCAGGTAATGTCTCAAAAGGGTTCTGTACCAGCCCACTACCTCAGTTAACAAGCAACAAGTAAATGAGTAAATACATTATATCTGAGGATAGGAGGGTGGCATAATGGTTAAGGTGTTTACCTTACAAACATAAGGTGCAGGGTTTGATTCTCACGTGGTGTACTTGGCTAGGCTGAACATGGCCCATAAAGGCAGTTAGCCTAGTACTAATCTATTAACCTATGAACATAAATAAATACATAAAACGGAACACCTCCCTTAAATCTGAAGAAGTCCGATTAATTGTATACAGATAGCAATGATTATTCTGATTTTACACAAAGATTCCCCTGCTGAGTCAGACATGCATTCACTTTCTATGAGACCAGTCAGGTCAATTGTTTAACTGTGATAAAGTGACAGCACTGTTAAATAATTTCATACACGAATACACACAGACCACAAGGAATTTGACAGGAATAAAATGCTCAATCACATTTCTTGCCACACAACATGGTAGCTAAGTGTTTTTCTTTCTCTGGACATCTTCAGAACTATTAAATACTTCCCATCACATGATTTTATACATACAGAAGCCAGATCATTTCAAAATCATCCAACAAGATTCAAGAGATTCAATAGAAAATGTTAACTAAGTGCATTATAAAAATGAAAAAAATATATAAACTATTGTAAATTCCCTGAATACATAAACAGAGTTAAAATACTATAAATTATTAATATCTACAATAATGAAAAAAATCATTGACCAAAAATGATACCGCATTACTAAAACATTTGCTAAAGATACAGTGGGGTGTTCTAGAGAGGGACGTATGACAAAAACGTTTGGTCTAGCTGGGTGCATTTTAAGGTGTTGCTGCCAGATCATTAAGCCCATGCATTCAGCCTAATTTGCCTCATTAATTCACTGAATTTGATTTTTAACTTCAAAAAGCCACCCCTGGGTTCAACATGTTTTTGTTCTAAAACTATAAACATACATTTCTTGTGGGTCCCACAAACGTGAGTGTAGCTATATAAGGCATTATTATCATTGCCCTTTTTCATATTAAACAAATGTTTGCAAATATGTTACAAGAGTTTACCCTGTCGTACCTACAAAATAACAGTGGCATGGATCAAAATAAACTGGATACTCTAGCCCCATGTTGTTAAAATTTGTCATAAAAAAAAAATAAATAAAATATATACTGTTTCCCAGTGCCATAACACAAGCTTTGCAAAGAGAGGGGTGCAGGCAACTCCTGTAGCTATGCTACTCATCTGCCTATAATACTCTCCTTCATAACATATTAAGTTTTTGTTACACATCATATCCATAACACTAATAGAACCTGTATACCATCCTCTGAAGAAACTCACATTCATTTAATGCCTCCTCAAACCATTGTTGTCCCTCCTGATAAGGTATAACAAAAGCCAGGTTTGTTATGTCAGTGGTAGCAAATACACTGCTATCATCATAACATTCTTGTTTGCGGTTTGATGTTTGAGGGTTTTTTTGCCAAGCTGCTAATTTAACAAGTTGGCAATTAAATAATTGTTTCACTAGTATTTACTTCCACTAACTCTAATTACACTGGCCCTCAGTGTAACACATAGTCCTCCTCCCACCATATTAATATTATTGCCATAAATACATCACTGTTAGTTTACAATGCTCTGAGCCAAAACTTTTTTAAATGCTAATTTACTAAAGAAGTGGATTGAAATTAAGTTTTATTTTTATATAAAAGAATGTTCACATACACAAGGATGCACGCAGACACTTTTTTATATAAAAATAAAATTTAGTCTTGCTGCATTAGACATGATCTTTAACTATGATGAAATTACTGAAAGGATTAGTTGCTATCTCAAATAGTGTGCCTCACTACCATTAACTACCAGTTTCTGACTGGGTACACCTCTGATGTTTGACCCCAACTGTTATCTTGTCTCCTACCATAAGCAGCATTCTTTGAAAAGTATAGATAATCCTCATATGAATCATTTTATAACAAAGAAATAGCAAATTCATAAATCATCAATGTGGCCAGTATATGTGCTGCTAGCAATGCCCAGACATTTATCTGTTATTCAGCTGATGTATTTTATTTAATTCACTGTAAATAAGAAAAAAAAAATTCCATCTGTCCGTGCATATCTGCTCTGTCCTATGGTTAGAGGCCTATGTCTGATCAATGTAACTCTGACAGTCCAAAGCATTGACATAATTTGTATGTGTAGACAACAAATGCCAGTGATTTATATACATAGTAAGTAGCCATGGCTTGACATTGGTAACTATGCCCTTTACAATAAAGGAAGGAACAAGATAATGAAAAGAATGCCATGTAAACTCTCAATCTTGTTTTAGAGTTATTTTAATTTGTTTCTTTAGTATAATTATTTTATTACTACTGTAATCATGCTAACAAATTATACAGCATTGCAATGTTTTGGTGGTGGGAATTATTTTTCATTTTAAAAAACTGATTTTAATTTTAAAATGAGACTAGAGGAAAACTTTGTTATCTTAACACCTGATATTTTGTCACAGTAATTTATAGCAAAGATGTTAATGATAACTTGATTTTATGTCTGCATCTGGGACCGCTGCAGCATACTGGTGAGACTGTCAATAAACAGTTCATATTACACAGACATCTATTTAATGCTCTGAGAAAGACGTCTGACCTGGTTTTAACTTGAATAGTGTAATGCAGCTAATAATAAAGCATTGTGTTAACATTCACAATATTATTTGCTTATTTTCTCATCTTCTATTATCTGCGATCACCGAGACAAATAAGCAGTTTTTTTTATAATCATCTTAATAGTGTCAAATGATTCAGACTTGTGTTGTGACTATATGTCACTTTTGCTTGGCTGTTCCACTGTTGTTGCACTTAAGTCTTAATCTGAGAACCTTATCTAATAATTTTTTCTTGTGAATTCAGATTTTTTTTTTTATTTCAGACATGCATCACAGCTTCTCTGTTGAAAATGGCTCTGTATTTTCTATTTTAGTTTCTTATTCTACTGCTTATTTTTGTTCATTCTTAAAAATGTGTACCTGCAGCTTACAGAAGTTTCTACTTTAATGTCCTCTATAGGTCATCCTTATACTATGAAATGCTACAGACGTTCCCACTTTAAAGCCCCCTATATTCATGGTTCTACTATGAAACACTGACTTCCTGGAAGTTTCAAAAAAATGACAGATATCCAGAAGGGCAAAAAATCTCCTTTTTACTTGTTTTTTGAAGGGGGAAGCCCCCTGGTCCTCACTGTGAACTTATATGTACCAACTCCACAGTTACACCAACCAGAAAAAAGGATAAATCTCCCTAAATAAGTGAATCATTGCCAGCATACAATTAGAAATTGCACTGGCAATGATTTCTTATGGGAAAATGTGTTTGCCATTATGCCATTTATATTTTTTCTACGGGTTGATGATGCTCGAACATGTGGAGAGTAGTCCGATTTCACTCATAGCTTAACAGTCTTTAATGGCTGCAGTTCAGCTAATCTGCTTTTGAGCATGTTATATAAAATAATTTTGAAAAACATTGGTTTTGTTCCCATTTATCACATACAGTAAAGGTGGTCTATTTTCAGCCATCGAACAGAAAACGCATCAAATGGCATGTTTCATTGAACATGCTGTTCGAGTGGCTAAAGTAAGATTGCATTATGGTAGGGATCAGGAAATGTTCCCTTTCCCACTGTAGTGCAATCTCAGGGTAGGTATATATAGTATAATTAGTGGGGAGTGGGGAGGGGGGTGTGCACAATGAGTTTCACTGAATAGCATTTTCGATGTAATGCCATTTGGAGATTTTTTCATTTGATGACTGAAGATAGACCCCAGAAAATCAGGTCACATCATATGATGTATTCTGGCACTAGTTTTTCCATTTGTAGCATATATTCTGGCTTGTCATGAAGTCATTTTCACGCTGAAATACAATGATACTGAATGGAGTCAGTAAAAGCAAAACATCCCTTATTCATTATGAGAAGTTGCTTATCTACATCTATTGTTATATTCAGTGTGCTAGTCTTACCTGAACTAGCAATTAGTCTATACTCTATTTAAATCACTAATCAAGGCAGCATATGTCTACTTGTAATAACATTCCTGACAGTAACGTCAGTCCTGACTGAAATAGATTAATGCATTCTAATAGGCTTGGAAAATCTGCATTCTTATCAGCATCCCTCTCTGCAGTATCAAGGAGTAGGCCTTTTATGGATGTCACCAACTACCTAGCTCTGCAAAATGCAGCCTGGGGCAGTTTTTTTTGTCCTTCTGCAGTAGTTCTCCCTCATTCCTTATTCAGCTGTAATCCCTATGGGCTCTGATTGTAGTAGGATCTCAATATTCCACACTCCAACCGGTTCTCCAGATGTGCTGCACATTTGTGAACATAATTAAAAATACTTAATAAAGTTTCCTGCATGAAAAAGAAGGACAGTTGTCATTGCCAGTATCTTGTTAATTTAATATCATTCCCTTAGGCTGAAATTAAAAAACAATGCACACAAACACGTGCACAGAATAATGCCTGTGTCTTTTTTTTTTTTTTTGCTTAACTTGTGAAGACAATAAATGCTTTAATATCTGCTATACAATTTTGAACACTTTTCCCTCATATATTTGTTTACACCCCTGCAGCAAGTGGAAGTTTCACGAGTCTTGAAATACTATAACATGTTCTTTCATTACTGAGCTCATACCAAATGTAATTAAGCTTTATTGCTATCCTATAGTATTTTCCACCTGCCCAGATTTACTTTTAGTGAAAAAGCAAAATAAAAGAATGTTTCACCAGATACCTTACTTATAAGGCTGGGATCTAATTTCAAGAATGTGTATCATGGTCTATCATTATTGGTATCACTATTAAAATAAAATATCACATCCCCTGTCCCATATCTGTTAAATGCAAAAGAAATGGCTAAATTCACAAAATAATGTATACATAGTTTTGCCTTTTTTAATTTTCTCATTAATAATACTGAGCTGCTATACATTAGTCATTTGTCCTAAATGAGACTAATGTTACTTGGGTAATGTAAAATAAATGCAGAAGAGATGAAATACACATTGAAAATGATGTGTTTGAACTTCAGGTTTATCAGCATGATACCACAAAACTGTAATATATGTGTAGGCCATGCCAGTTAAAATATCTCATACTGATTTTAACCATAGTTTCCATTTCTTACAGCCCAAATATTTTCTCATCTTAAAGGCTTTTTAAACCGGCCATTCATTACTAACAAGACAGTAACCAAAAACCCAGCAGGAAAGAAGCACCAAAATAAGTAGACCTTTCCCTCACAGCAGGTGCTGTGACTAATGTCTAAAGAGACAGAGAGGGATAGTATTAAAAATGAAAGAGGGAGGACGAGAGGGAAGTGCTACCAGATTTTAATACAGGAAAGCAGAAAAATGATACTTGTACAGTGAAATTAATTATACAGTATTATAAAGAAACTATGAAAATAGTTCTGTCATGCAGTGTGATGGATGCATTTAACAATGCTGGATTGCTTGAGTTACTTTTTTGTTGCAAAAGCCTTTTTTATATTTTTTATCATCATACTAAATGCACAAAAAGATGTAGAATTTAACAGCACTTCCTCTAATAAGATACATATTAAAGAATGCAAGTAATACATAAAGAAATAAAATATAACTACATTTAAAAGCTAAAAAAAAAGTGGTGTAAAAAATTCCACTCTAAAAGAATGTATATTCCTATCATAATTAGCTTTGCTTAAAGTCAGATATTGCTCTCTGATTACACATCAAAGTAAAACTTAGGTAGTCAGAGTTTAGTTTGTTTCTACATATAACTTAAATGTAACAGACATTTTTTATCAAAATGTGCTCAAATTTGTAGTTACCAGTACTCCAAAAACAAAACCTTTGTATATTGTAATACAGTGAAAAAACAAAATTATTAAAGTAATAGATAACATGTTATTACAACAAATGCCCACTATTAAACAGGGGTCTAACTGCTAATTCACTTTCAATATGATAGTTTGAAAACAATAAATTATTCAGTCATCTGAACTGTATGTATGTCAGTAAGTGAGTAAGTGATGGAATGTTTTTTATCATCCAGTGGAGAGTTCAAATAAGAAATGCAAGATACTTATTTACATACACATACGCACACACACACACACACACACACACACACATATATATATATATATATATATATATATATATATTTAGACATACATATAAGTTTACCATCAAAATCTTGCAACACACTTGCGTGAGTGATTACTTACCCAACTTTAAATGGCCTAAAATCCAAATTCCAAATTATCACATCACCAAACATGGTAATTTATGAAAATCGACAGTTAGCAATGTCGACTTTACTGAAACTACCTGGCCTTTCGGTTATGTCATGCCTGTCCCCTGCAACCCCATAACCCCTGCTACTTATATATATACAAACTCCGATATAGCACTACTGTGAAAAAAGGGTAAATTTCAAGATCCCCATTACAATGCGATCGCCATTCAAAATGACGACTCCACAACAGTGAATGCTAGTGTGCATTCGCTGTTGTGAATTCAAACATTTAAAATCAATGTTATAAAACCTTG
The DNA here is from genome assembly GCF_019279795.1 of Protopterus annectens. Classification (NCBI taxonomy): domain Eukaryota; kingdom Metazoa; phylum Chordata; order Ceratodontiformes; family Protopteridae; genus Protopterus; species Protopterus annectens. The sequence continues at coordinate 1,032,273,090 of NC_056739.1, read as the reverse complement.
AAAGAGTGACATTTGACCTTCCAAGGTTCACGTAACTGTTTTCTGAGATTTTGATGGTAAACCATATATATACATATGCAGAGAAAGTCTAGAACATTCAGTGACACAACAGCACTGCTCAGACTGACTTGAAAATGTTCTTTTTTACTAAAATACATAGAATAAATCTCTACCAGCCACAATAGCAGTGGCTCAGACTACAGTAAATGGATGCACTGCATGTGAGTGTGCTAGGACATCATTGTATACAACATTCCAAAGACATCTCTGCTGATTTGTACCACTACAGAAATATGAAATGTTCAAGGAGTTTTGGATTTAGAATACGCAATGGCATTCTTTCAAGACTTAATTTAATTTATTTATATTTTTAATAAAGTCATTGTTTTATAGTAAATATGACTGCTAGGATTTTAGGTTAATTTCTTCTAAAGGTGTTGGGGAAGAGTTTTATTCTGGTCATTCCCATTGTACCACTGTGGGCAAACAAAGATCCTCACCTTAGGTGAAGTGCAACTTTATCATACCCTAACAAGGTACAGCATATGGTTTACTATTACATTACTATGCTTAATGGCAGAAGGAAATACCCCTACCTAGCCTACACTTTGTGTTTTTAACATTCTATTACCCTGCAACCCCATCGTCCTTTATCCATCTACCCAATGTACAATGCCTCTGTAGATTTTACTTCCACCTCTCATTGTAGTAGTCCATTCTATGAGTCCACAACCATTCCATAATGATGGACATTTGTTGGTCTCTGCAGTCTGCTGCCTGTGCTCCTTTCCCCCTTTGCCATTCCTGTTCAGGATCACTAGTTCTCATTTACTTGACATGATCTTGTGGACCCATGTCATGGCCCTCCTGTCTCCTCCATTCTCTAATGAGAAGATCTCTATGGCTTCTAATCCTTGAACATATCTTTTCCATTCCTTCTCATAGACCATTCTGTTGGCTTTCCTCTGGTCATGGCCCACCTGTCTCTTCCATTCTCTAATGAGAAGATCTCCATGACTTGTAATCATTGAACATATCTTTTCCATTCCTTCTCATAGACCATTCTGTTGGCTTTCTTCTGGTCATGGTCCACCTGTCTCTTCCATTATCTAATGAGAAGATCTCCATGACTTCTAATCCTTGAACATATCTTTTCCATTCCTTCTCATAGACCATTCTGTTGGCTTTTCTCTGGTCATGTTCTACCTGTCTCTTCCATTCTCTAATGAGAAGATCTCCATGACTTGTAATCCTTGAACATATCTTTTCCATTCCTTCTCATAGACCATTATGTTGGCTATCCTCTAGGTCATGGTCCACCTGTCTCTTCTATTCTCTAATGAGAAGATCTCCATGACTTGTAATCCTTGAACATATCCTTTACATTCCATCCCACAGACCATTCTGTTGGCTTTCCTTGGGTTTCCTTTTATCAGTTTGGATACTGTTGCACTGCAGAGGCCCTGTAGAAACCAGGCCCTGTAGAGTAGAAGCGTTACCTCTTTGCTTTAGTACCTATTACCCAAATGTTACACCCAGATGTTCTGCTTGCTGATGCCACTTCCTCTCATCTGGCTGGTGGTAGTCAAGTCAAAGTGTAAACAACACCCACCTTCAAATCCTTTTCCAGCTCAAGACACCAGTTCCACTTCCTCCTGGAAACACATCTCACCAGAATTGTAGCTCAGGCAAGCATTTTATAATTCACCTGTCATATTTTGGTTCACCTGAGCATACTTGCCAAAACATCGGCCTTTATCCATCTACTGCTGCACCAATCTTTGTGTCATCACCAAAACAGGATAATCCTGTTCCCTCTTTTTTCAGATATCTCTGACACAATCATATTGAAGAGTACTGGACCCAAGCAGACACCCATGATACACCACCAGTCAGTTTCTTAATTTCAAACACCTTTCCTCTTACCATAACAATTTATACCCTACCCTTGACCTTGCAGAAGTCATTTTCCTTTGTCACAGTCCTATACCCATTCCATCCAGTCTTCCTAGAAACTGCCTGTGAATGGCTATGCCAAAGGCCTTGATCAGTTATAGGTTGACCATGCATACTAATATTCCAGTTAGTTTTTCCATAGTTTATTCATAAAACTGTATACATTTTGACTGAGTGCTCCTTCTGGCCAGTAAAGATGCTTTTTGTCTTACAGATTATTGTCCTGTATTATGACAAAAAACGTTTTCCTCAAAGTTCTAACTCTTTTCCTGTCACTGCTGTTAATATAACAAGCCTGTATATTCTAGACTTTTCTTACACACTAATTTGTAGAATCATTACTCAGTTATGATCTTCCATTCCTCACATACCTTTGCATGCGTCAAAGATGTTTTGAAGTTATTATCAGAGGCTTCACAGATGCATTGTATGTCTTGAGAGGAAGTCCTAGTTTCCATGTTTTTTTCTCCCTAACGGTAGCTAGTTCCTTATCCACATTCTCCCTCTTAGTCATGAAGTCTTTCACTACACTTGTCATTCCTCCCTGCCTCCCTCTCAGCATGGCTCCTTACCTTTTGTCAATACTGAAGCAAAATGTTAATTCAATACATCTGTTTCTCCCACTTTTTCTGAACTCCTGCTGTCTTCCACACAACTAGAACTGCCTTCCCTTCCTTATTTCTATCTACCTCTGTTAACTTCGTGACCTGTTCTGTGAACTTGTACCTTTTTTCTGTATTCACGTCCTTTTTGCCTTCCTCCAGTTTTCCCCCTTTTGACCTAATTACCATTACCAGGTAGTATACCATTCCTCTGTAGTAATATTCTCCTTCTTCATTTTTTGCATATCTTTGTCAGTATCTCTGAATAATCCATCCCTGACTTATTTACATAGCTTCATTACTTCCAATGTTTAACCAGACATTTAAGTTTTCTTTGCTTCTGCCCCCAGCACAGAATGATCCATTCCCATAATTCTCATCTTAATATTTTTGTTTTCTATTTTCACTCTTACACACACAGACACACACACACACACACACACACACACACACACACACACACACACACACACACACACATGTTAGCACAACATCCAGAGCTCTGTATTTTTGAAGACAGTCTTGCACATATTTTCTGAATTTGCCTTAGTTCAAAACCCCAAATCAGCACGTGTTTAGTCTCCTCCCTACAGCTCAGATCCTTCCAGTCTACAACTGGTCAGTTCAGACCCCCCCCCCCCATGTCACTTTCTTCCTATCTGACTTTCTTTTCTCGGTTTTTTTTTTTTTGCTTCACTCTCATATCTTCCTCCACTGACCTATGCGTGGATTGAGATACCATGTTAATCCAGCAACAATACCTGTTTTCGTTACTTTAACTACTGGGATAAATAAGTGTATTTTCCTTTATTGTTTGCTTCCTTGTGTCCTTTATGGAGTCACATTTTTCCCCTTCTCTGACCTAGCATTCAGTGTCCAGATTTAGGTACTTACATCCTGGATCATCATATGCCTTCCTTCTTCCCTCTGTCATTCCTGTACAACCTGTGGCCAGGTACCTTCATGTCCCACTCACTCTTGTCAATTTACAGGGTTCCTGTGTTTTCAGCAATGTCTACCTCTCCTCCTGCCTCAGTGATTATAGTGCCACTGTCCTATAAGACCATTGGTAAGTACTATGCTAGCTGCCCTTGCAGGCCATTTTAAGCCTAGACAATTTCCCTTTTTGTGGTCAACATAACCTATCCTATTTGGTTATAGATTGGCCTTATCCATCCTATGGTTAATAATTATATATTACCACTAAAGAAAATAGCTGGTATCATCCCATAGATAATTTAAGGGGACCCATGAATGGGATAAAGCATTTAAGAGATGCATCTGTCCTTTAGTAGTACAGGGTGCAGTCATAGGGTACATTTTCTGTTTCCCATCCATAGATCTAAGTTGCACTTTAAAATGGATAGGGATGAACTTTGTTTTATGTGGATGGGGAGTCTGTTCCATAGCAGCAGTACCCTCTGAAGTATATCTCTCTTTCAAAATCATTCTGTATATATTGCAGAAGAGGTTTAGATCCCAAGACCAAGCATTTCTGATGCCATTTGACTTGGTGATGTACAGTAAATTCATCAGTACTGGTTCAGAGGATGCCTTGAATGCCAGACACATGTCATCCCTTAGCAGTCTGTAGGATACCAAAAATAGTGGCAAGGCTTTGAGTCTGCCCATGTAGGACATGGTGTTTAGGCCTTGTACTCTTTCAGTAAGGTATCTCTGAAGACATTTTAGTTGTTGTATGTGTCTGGAGAGATACATGCCAAAGAGGGCATTATATTCAATGATTGGCCTAATGAGGGCAGATTAAAGGGGGATAGTGACATCCCTAGATCAAGACATGATTCCATTGTTTATATGCTGTACAATATAAAAGGACTTTCTTACAACAATACACACATTTTGGTCAAGGTTATATCACTGTCCACATACGCTCCAAAATCTTGAACAACTGGGTCAACTCTTAGGAGCATATTGTCAGTATGGTAGTTTCCTGGTATAGATGACTTCCCAAATGATACAGTAATGCAATTTTTGGCATTTATTTTCAGTTCATGATTTTGACACCAGTTATCCATTCAAGTCAAATCTTCCTACAGGGTGGCTAAGTCATCTGGGGATTCAATGTCTGCTCAAAGCTTGCAATCATCTGCAAACTTAGTCAGCCAGAGCCTTTTGGTATTGAGTTTTACTTCAGAAAAGTAGATGCCAAAGAGGAGAGTTCCCTGCACATAACCATGGGGGACTCCACTGGTGTCTGGTCTCTTTACAGAGGTAACTTCCCCTATTTTGATTTTTTTGTGTCCCATCTGTGATCCAGTTGACAATCAGTGGGTGACACAGGGGTTTACTCCCAGTTTATTTAGCTTTTCTATTATATCCAAGTAGAGAATTGTGTCACACTTTTGGCCGGGTCAAGGTATACAGTATGTACCATTTACCTTCATCTATTGATTTGGTGACCTTTTAAAAAAAATCCACCAGGTTGAGTAAATATAACCTGGCCAATCTAAATTGAAATGGGTCTACTGTTCGGAGGTTCATTATGTACTGATTGATGAAATTCTCTGATAAGTTTTTTCATGGCTTTGCATATGAAGTTTGTCAGACTTATGGATGGATTTTATTGGAAATGTGTTCTGAAGAAGTCTATATGATGAAAACACTAAACCTTGTTATTAAATTGTGTACATGAGTAGAACTGTTTTGTTACTTTGTTCAGCATTTTTTTTATTTAAGTTCCTTGCCCCTTTGTGTGTTTTTCCTGGAGTGGTAGTGTGTATATGGGCTTATAGACCATTATTTTAAAAAGCCAAATTTTGACATGTCAGTTGAATTGGTTTCCTCTATTAGCAACCTAACAATGCTTGTGCAACAACTATCACAGCAGCTTTTGGGGGTATACACTTACAATACAGAATTTCCTGCTCTTGGAAGTGATCTGAAGAACTAACAGCTTCATATCAGTGAGGAGCATCACAGTTTGTGGCATGTTTGTTGTAACAGTGGGAGTGAACTGCGCTTATGTGGGGACATTAGAGATTGCAATCAACAACTGGAACAAGTGAGTCCTCATCTTTTGCTAGACTGGCTTGGCAAATCTCATAGTTTTGAAGGAAGTTTGGGGATGGAAGCAATCAGTGTCTCCTTTGATGGACATTTAAAGCAATTCCAGAGTAAAATGACCAAATACTGGAAATTAAAAATGGGAAATACCTATTTCAAAGAATGCATTAAGAATGGTTGGGTACAGAAAGGACTGATAACATGAAAGTTTCTAAATGGACTTTTAGCAGGTACTGATATGCACAAACAATTGTTAAGCTTATTTGATAGACATGGCTGCAAATTGATGGATCCAGTCACAACATTTAATCTTTGAAAAATGGACAATTTATTAAGAGACATTGATGAACTTGATGATTTGTTGAAAAAGGATTTAATGTTTAATGTAAAAACTAACCAATATAATCAAATGTTTTTAGCTGTTGACAAAAGCTGAAGAAATTGTGGAGGGATAAAACTGAGTAAAATAATGGCACAGCTTATCCTTTACCACATGACAAACAAAATAAGGTAGATGATAAAAATGTGTGTTTTATTAATGATACAAACTGGCGCATACAGGGAAATGGTGACTTTGATGTCACTGATAATGAGTTCCAGGACCCAATCCCTTTAGATATACCACCTCTGAGCAGATCAGAAAGGATTTTGAAGCAGATGAATCGAGGGATATATCCACACTATTATGTACAAAATGCCAGGGGATGGAATTTGAGATGGGGAGGGGGCCCATACTCAGTAACCCCATTGGAATTAGGGGGACCAATTATTTTTACCATAGATAGTAATGATTCTAAGATATATAATTTCAGTGATGTTAACTTTGATCAGAAAGATGCTAATTTATCAAAAGGGTTGAATTTTGTACTCACTAGGAGGTCTAATATGGCAAACCTTTTGACAAGTTAAACATTTTTCACCAGAAAGCTCAATTTGGCCATGTGGTTTAAAAATAACAGTATAATAATAATAACTTGTTTCACCATTACAGTGTATTTAATTCCCTCTTATTGTCACAAATTACCTTTATGAAAATATGTGTGAAAGGGCATATAGGCTGGAATTTAAGTAAAGATGAAAAGGAAATATTAACAAGAATATGTGCAGATAAGTCAATACGAATTATGAAACTAGATAATGGGGGGGTTATTAGTGTGGAACTCATTTGATTACAGTAATAAGATGGAAAGTATGGTGAACAATACTGATACATGTCAGGAAGTTTCCCTCAAAGAAGCCAACATCTTTTTGGAAAAATCGATCAATATCTGTATGATTTGTTGATGGATAGGATGATTACAGATGATATATACAAAACTTTGATGAAGAAACAGTATATATTACCAGTTATTTTTGGAATTCCAAAAATACAGAAAAGATTTTAACAACACCCATTTGAGGTCAATTTGTAATGCTACCATCTCTCAGATCTACCTCCTGGCTAAGTATATAGATTTCCTATTGAAGGATCTTCTAAATAACAAAACACCATTGTTAAAGGACTCTTGGAACCTTCTTACATGTTTAGTCCCTTTCTTATACCACAATGACCTGATTTTGGTTACAGTGGATGTTAAAGACCTTTTCGCGGTCATCACCCATGACATTGGGACCACCTGGGGTCACTGAATATCTGTATAAACATAAGACCCTTGAAAATGATGATGCAAATATGATTATAATGTTGTTAGAAATGTTTTTTGTAAAATAATTATGTATATTGTGAAGGGTCCTTATATCATCAGAAGACTGGGGTAACAATGGGTACGGCATGCGCCCCTATCTATGCTGATATAGCAATGTGCTTTTGGGAAGAGGAATATGTTCTGCATTCAGAATTTGTTTCCTAGATTTTTGGATGACATATGTATTTTTTGGATAGGGAGTGAGGCTAGACTGGCCGAATTTGTTAATTATACCAACTAATGTTTTTATCTCCTACTTCTTCACAATCAAATACAAACCTGACATTTCTAGATGTGAGACTAAACAAAGATGGGTAAAGAAAGTGTTTCAGCTTCAAGAGTCATAGAAAAGTAACAAAGTCCAACACAATGCTACTTTATAGCAGTTGCTACCTTCATTAGTAAAAGAAAGCTACTATCAAAGGACAGATGATGAGGGTGGCAAGAATGGTTTCAGAGTTTGACGACTTTTTTTCTGTATAAAATACATGTATTATGGAAAATGCTTTAAGCTAGCGGTCACCCTAGTATCTTAATACAAGAGGTTGCAATAGAAGTGTACAAAAAAGACAATACGGTTTTTATACCCTCCATTAGATTACATTACTGGTATTGTACAGAAGCCTGGTGATGATAAAGTGGTAAAACATTAGTCACCACTTACAATGCTCATTCTAAGGAATTCAGAGAAATTATTGTAAATAACTAGAAGTTTGATGAAGTAATGGGTGACATACTTGGACAGAGACCAAATATTAAGCACAAAAGAGATAAGAGTTTAAAAACTTTTTTAGAAAGAAGTACTAAACATAGAGGATACATGAAGGGTGACAACAAGGGCATCTATAAGTGTAGAAATTGTGCCCAATGCTACCTAATTTTTGAAGGCGACAAGTTGGTGGTCAATGGTAAATAATGGATCGACTACAATGCATATTGTCACTCATCCTTCTCTAACATAGGATGATAAGCAGGCGGGATATTTCATTTAGATACTATAATACATAAAAACACATGAGGATGGATAGCAGCATCATAAAATATAAACAAACTGGTTAACAGACAGACCTTATATATATATATATATATATATATATATATATATATATATACATGCTTACATCTCAACAGTTTACGACAAAATGGCAGTCAGACTTGCAATTGCTCAGTATTCATACATTTGTGCAAGCCCTTGGATAGGTTTTTAAAGGTATATACACACATATTGATCTACATCCTTCCTCTTAAAAAGACTGCTCTTGGTAAAAACAACATTAGAGTAAAACATGCATTACTATAGACATTAGAAACAAAACACAATGTTCATGTTCAGGTTGCCGTGTATCGGTTAAATGATCTCGACATTCGACTGGATCTCATAACATAACAATCTGAACTGAATTTAGCAACAGGGACAGTCTTCAGTGAACAACTTGTATCAGGAACTTCTGGATTTCTCACAGGAATGGGAATATTCTCTGGAACTTCTTCTGGAACAGGAAAAACTGGACAACTCACTCTGAGATAAAGAGTTTTTCTCACAGGCTATGTGCTGTCGTATAAGCTCAGACACCGGTATCAAATGTTTCTGATTCCACCTAAACTTTGCCTTTTGTGATTCCACAATGTACAGTCTTGGCTCTGGACAAATACTCTTCATGACACCAATCCAATCATAACTGTGGGACACTTGCATCCTTACCACTTCTCCTTCTCATAAATGATTGAGTGGTTTGCTGGTATTATCATAGTAGGACTTCTGGGTTAAAATCTTCTTCAACAGATTGGTTTTCACTGACCTGATGTTCTTAACACATGGAACCAACAATTGACTATTGATTGGTAATGTGGTTCTGGTTTTTCTCAACAGAGGTCTCTGGCAGGTGAACCAAGATGTTTATCACAAGAAATGTTTCTGAGATTCAAGAGATTCAGGAAAACATCGTTATTGTCTCGTTTTGACTTCTCTAGTAATTGTTTTGCACTTTGAGCTGCACAGTCTGCCAAACCATTTGACTGTGGGTACTCAAGGCTACATGTGACATGAGTAAACTTCCATTCTTTGGCAAATCTTTTGAACTGTTGGTTTGTAAACTGCGTGCCATTGTCAGAAATAACTTTGTGTGGACTTGTGCATAGTAGTTCAGTAATCTGGTTTAGCTGAAGTGGTTCCTTCTGTTGATGTGACTTAGTACTATTATACGCAGAACAAAATAAAAGTACTCTCTCAATGCCTTGCGACACAAAAGACCAGAATACGAGTCCTCTTGCCCTTCTTTTGGTAGAGTCAGTTTCTGGGTGACCACAATGCAAGATAGTAATGTACTCTTTTTGCAAGGACTTTTGAACAGTTACTTTTGGACTTTTCATAATAATACCACTGTCAGACAAAATCTCATCTTTGTATGGAAAATAGTTGCACTTTTTGAGATAAACTAGATTACTTTGACTGCCATCCTTGATTGATAAAGTAGTTGAGTCTTTGTAAAACTGGATATGTGGCTGTATGATCTCTGAGCTCATTAACGTGTGGAAGAAAAATTTCTAACTTCCATGACTTCAAAAATCTAAGTTCTCATTCTCATGCTGTTCAGTTGTGTTTCTAGGCAATCTGGAGAATGTATCAGCAAGATGAAGAAGTTTGTTTTTCTTGTAGACAAGAGCGAAATTATACTTTTGTAATCTCAGCATCATGCATTGCAGTCTGGCTGGAGCTGAATGCATAGGCTTTCTCAAGGTAGTGACTAGAGAATGGTGGCCTGTTTTGATTTGGATAGGTCAACCATAAACATAATCATGGAACTTTGAACATGCTAGCACAATTGTCAAAAGCTCTTTATCTCAGCATACTGCATCTCAGTTTGGGTAAGAGTTCTCGATACACAGGCAACAAGTTGTTCCTCTTGTAGACTGACTGCACCAAGACCAAATTTCGAAGCATCACAGGAAAGTGTTACTGGTTTGTGAACATCATAATATCTGAGAGTTGGTGGACTAGCAATTCTGTGTTTCAGCACATCAAATGCTTGTTGGTGTTACTCTAACTAAGACCAGGATACATCTTTAAATGTCAGCTCTCTGAGCGGTGCTGATAGTTGGCCCAAGTCTGGAATGAACTTCCCTATATAGATAACCATACCAAGAAAATGTTGCAGGGCTTGAACATTGTCTGGAGCTGGCATCTTAAGAATGGCTGTTTGCTTTGAAGGGTCTGGTCATAGGCCTGAACTGGTAAATAAATGACCAACATAAATAACTTCTTGTAGCCTGAATTTACATTTCTGTGGATTGAGTTTAAGATTCACTTGGCATGCTCTTTCCAGAACTTTTCTGAGGTTTCTGTCATGCTCAGGTTCCCCCATTACCTCCTACTAGTATGTCGTCTACTATAATAGCACAAGGATACCCGAAAAAAAGTTGCTCTATTGCACGTTGAAAGACTTCACTTGCAGAATTTATCCCAAATGGCATTCTCAAAAATCTGTACCTGCCAAACAGAGTACTAAAAGTTAAAAACAACGAAAAACAATAAGCAGATAAACGTACGACCACACTTCAGCAACAGCAAACAAGTACCAAAACAAATAAATGGTCATAGGAAGTATGGCTGTAAAATCATGTAATTTATTTGTCACGACAAGGTAAGCGCTTTCACCACCATCCCAGTGGCTTCCTCAGACCATATACAATAATATTAAAGCAGTGCATTAAATATACTCACATTTACTAATTCCCTGTTAAGCAGACAAGTTTAAATTGTTTTCACCTTTTTCTTTACGTTTTAAATCCTACTTTTAAGCTTGCTTTTGTGCTCAATACATGACGTCTGAGACATGCGCATAGCACACTATGGGATGAGGATTTGAAACGTAAAGAGAAAGGTGAAAGTAATTTTACTTGTCTGCTTAATGGAGAATTAGTAAATGTGAGTATATTTAATGCATTGCTTTAATATTATTGTATATGGTCTGAGGAAGCCACCGGGATGGTGGTGAAAGCGCTTACCTTGTCGTGACAAATAAATTACATGATTTTACAGCCGCATGTGCTACGAGAGTACTAAAAGTGTCTAGCAATGAGGATTGCTTGTCAAGCTGAATTTGCCAAAATAAACTCTGCATCTAAGACAGAAAAAGCAGTGGCATCAGAGCTGCAACTTCTTCGACTCTGTGGATTGGATGATGGGATCTTTTTAGTGCTTTGTTCAAATTTAATGGATCAATACATATTCTGATGTCATCTGAACTTTTCTTATGAGTTACCACCATGGAAGATACCCATTCAGTTGGAGTTGCGACTGGACAAATCACACCTTGTCACACCACTTTATCTAGCTCAGCTTTGACTCTGTCTTGCATGGTTATTGGAACTTTCTGTGCTAGCCTGACAACTGGACTGACCTCTGGGTCTAACTTCATGGAGTACACAACTGGAAGCTTCCCTAGTTTGTCTTCGAAAAGATCAGCATAGGTAGAAAAAATGTACTGGACGAAATTAGAGTATTGGTCTGTCAAGTTAACTTGGTGGACTTCCTTATTAAATGAAATCAGTCCCATTTTCAAACTGTCTGTGAGCCCTAATAATGACTGGGAATGTCTCTTGACCACAGAGAATAACAAATCTTAGCATCTTCCAGCAGAGTAACATGAAAGCAATACTGAGCCTTCAGTTTGAATTTCTTCACCACCATAAGTAACAAGCTTTGCAAACCTTGCCAAATCAAGCCTTTCACTATGACACACACTATCAAATGTTTCTGCTGGCATAACATTGCAACTTTGAGCTCTATGGGTTTTCCATTTATCCGAACAGTACAAAATACTTCATTTTTTGTCCTTAAATCTACTGCATTAACTGTTTCATGAAGCACTTATATACCATCAACAGTGGGGTCATAGCTCGGTAACTGATCAACTCGTTTCTTGAAATGTTCCCTTTTGATAAAAGAATGTGGGCCTTTTGATGTACAAAACCTGTTGAAATAATTTCATTTATTGCATTTGTGGCATTGTTGACCAAAAGCTAAACATTTTCCCTTTTACATTCATGATTTCCACCACAATTATGACAGTTGGCAATGAAACTAGGTTAGGGCCTATGCTTTGAGTTTGCTGACTCACTCTTATGCTTCACTGAGGGTGGGCGAACTCTGGAATTTTCTGGAAAGCTCTGGGGTTTACCAGTGAGTCCTGCAGGGGCTACAGTTGCTGCCATGTGTTTGGCCTGTTTCTTCTACCCATGTGCTGCATATTATCAACATTACCTTTATCACTGTGCCTTCTAGGGGTCTATATTATAATCTCGAAGGTTTAAAACTTTGAATCACTAAAGATCGATCTTTAGTGATCAAAGTCTTAAACTATTGTAACAAACAACAAAAAAAAAAAACTAAATAGTGTGTAGCACCCTCCTCCCACTTAAATATACCAACTCCGAGAACGTGCTACATTGAAGTAAATGGAAATCTCCCCCTATGGAGATTTTCCATTTAAACATTCAATGTACTGCATTTTTGCTATTCTCGTGTCGACAATATCGTATTCAATATTGTCAGACTTGAAGATTATAATATAGACCCGCCTTCTAGATCTATTCTTATTTGTAAGCATATTTGTGTGCTTTTCTGTAAGCTCATATATCTGACAAATCTCAATGGCCTTATTCAAAGTTAAATCACTGTCACGAAGCAAAATCTTTCTCACATCATCATCTTTAATACCACACACCAATCTGGCTTTTATCAGCTCATCCATTAAATCACCAAATCTGCATGTTTTATCCTTATTCCTCAAGTCAGTTGTATATTTTGTAAAAGTTTCACCAGGCTTTTGATCTCTTGTGTAAAATAAGTGCCATTCCATTTTAACATTTGTCTGAGGGTAACACATTTCTCTGAATTTACATTTTAAGCACTCAGGGTCCTCTCTTGACTCAACTGTACAACAATATGATGTTTTTCTCCAGCTCTTGCATAGATAGCAGGTGCATACACAAATGAACATTCCATTTCAATGGCTTCTCACCCAGTTAAATTATGAAGAATAAATGCTTTTGTATGGTCATCTTTATCAGAAAATGTAGCCTGTATGAAAATGTCGTACTCCTGCTCAAACACTATCCAGTTCTCTGCAATATTAATGTCAAACACAAGTGCACTGGGTTTTCAAAATCCGTCTGCAATGACCACAGTGTTTGTACAAACACCCTGAAAATATGGCCTGTGTAATTATGTCTGAACAACTGTTCTGTGAGCTTGTAACAACATTCAAATGTAAAATAAACTCTTCTAAATACTGTACTTAGCCAAATATGCTCTGTAATGGCTGTATTTTGTGAAAAAACTTTACTGTAATACTGCACAAACATGTGAACACTTTATAAACTTCTGATTACTTGGATATCTTTGATTAATACGAAAAATACGGTAGTTTCCTCTTACTTTATTATTTTATGCAATTTGGACTTTATTCCAAAAACATTTTCTGTAGTAATTCAAATATTTTTATCAATATCAGATATATTGGTTTATGTGAATATCATTTAGAGCATTCTCTATGTCTCGTTTCATATTTTGAAAATTAGAAATCGTGCTGAGCAAGTTTTAACATCTGAAATTCGTTTCTGACTTGTTTTGTGAAGTATCATACAGTAAAGATGATTCACTGCTGTATATTCATAGGTTCATAGGTTGGTACTAGGCTATCAGCCCTAGGGCCTATACAAGCCTAGCCATAACAATTCCCTGGCTATTTCTTCCCACACTATTTACTTCCCTGGACCCCTGTCTAGCAGGGTGACTGACGTGATCCCCAGGGTGAATTTCCTTTCTCCCATCCAATCATCAAGGTTCCTTTTGAAGAGGGCCAAAGAGGCACTCTGCTTGACATGCATTGGCAATCTATTCCAAAGTATGGGGAGCCTCTGGGTCAGGAACCTATCCCTCCAGCAAATTTTGTTTACTGTGATGACAAGGTTTAGATCCCTGGAGCATGTGGCTCTGAGGGATTGGGATTTCTTTAAGTGTAGCATGTCCAACAGCTCTGGGTTTGACATGGCCTTGTATGTTAAGCAGAGATCACCTCTGAGTAGACAATATGCAACAGGGTATAGCTGGAGTTTTTTAAGGTGGTCAGCGTGGGGCATCTGCTTTAGGTTTGTGATTCTTTTAGTGAGGTATTTCTATGGCCTTTCCAGTTGTTGCAGATGTCTTGAGAGGTACATACCAAATGGGGAGTTGTATTCTATAATGGGTCTAATGAGGGATGAGTACAGTGGGACAATGACCTCCTTTTTTCTGGATGAAATGCCCTTAGTGATGAGGTGTGCCACATAGAAGGATTTCCTGACTGTTGTGGCGATGTGGTTATCGAAGGTGAGACCACTGTCTACCTGTGTCCCTAAGTCCCTTATCACAGTTTTGGTGTTTAGTGTACTGCCACTTATGTGGTAATTCATGGGAACATGTTTTTTTCCCAAAGGGGATAACTATACATTTCTTGGCATTGAGCTTGAGCCCATGGCTCTGGCATGAAGCATCTGTTTATGTAAGGCCCTTTTGTAGAGTATACACATCAGTTGGGAATTCAATAATGGCTCCCAGTTTGCAGTCATCTGTGAACTTTGTTAGCCAGAGTCCCTTAGTGTTGGCCTGTACTTCAGAGAAGTAGATGCCAAACAAGAGCAGTCCCAGAACTGAACCCTGAGGTACTCCACTTGTCACTTGTTTGGAGCTGGATTTGGAGTCGGCTACTTTTACAGTATGGATTCTATCAGTAAGCCAGTTAGCAACCCATTGGGTGATGTAGGGATTAATGCCCAGCTTAGTAAGTTTATCTATGATTCCAGACTGGGGGATGGTGTCAAAGGCCTTGATAAGGTCTAGATAGTCTGTGTGGACCACCTTACCCTTGTCCATGGCTCTGAAGACTGATTCGAAGAAGTCAGTCAGGTTCAGGAGACAAGATCGGCCCTTCACGAACCCAAACTGGGTGGGGTCCAGAGTTTGAAGGTTGCCAATGTCTTTGCTTATAAGTTCCATGATAATACGCTCCATGGCCTTGCAGATAAGGCTTGTCAGACTGATGGGACGGTAGTTTCTGGGATCCAAGGTGGATCCCCCCTTGTGGAGTGGGATAACTGTAGCTCTGCACCACTCAGTGGGCACGAAACCTGACGTGAGGCTATGATTAAACATGACACTTAGTTGAGGTGCCAGTTCATATTGTAGTTCATGTAGTACACAGCCTGAGATGTCATCTGGTCCCATGGATTCTGTATTCTTAGCTTTGGAGAGTGCATTTTTTACCTGTGTGGCCGTTATTACCGGAATTTGGCAATCTTCCGATATTGAGATGGGCCATTTAGGGGGTGGGTGGGTGGAGTTGGCACTGAATTGATCTGCCACGATATTGGCAATATCCTTGTGATCAGTATATTTAATGTAATTCTGTTTTAGCTCGGAGCAGATCTGAGCATTGCCATTTAGATTCTTGACATAGTTATAAAATGCCTTGTGGTTGTCTTTGGAATCTTTGGCAATTTTATTTTTATAACTAGCTTTGGAGGATTTTATGAGGGTTCATATTCCTCTAGTTTCAACCAGGTGCTCCTCAAACTCAATGTGAAGAATGTGGATTCTATCCTAGCTCAAGTCCTTTTAGACATGCCGCTTCTGACCCCATGTCGTTCGTCCCTCTCTAACATAGATGACAAGCAGGTGGGGTATTTTGTTTACAAAAATGAAAAGACCAATGGTTAGACCACAGCTGAAGATAAAAATGGAATAATCCACGTTAGGAAATAAATCACTTGCAGCTTCACAGTAGTGCCCTTTATAAAACCAAAAGTTGTAACTGAGATGTAGTAGTCAAGGTAGGAAACGGTTCACTTGCAGTTTCACACCACTTTATTAAACAAGAGTAAGCACTTTCACGATCTAAGTCAGCTGATCGCTTCTTCAGACTCATAAAAACAGTTAAAACATTGGTATTTAACATATGGTTCAACCAATGAAAACTCATATAGAACTATGACATAGACTAATTAAAATTGCATACATCAGTACATTAATTTGCCTTATATTCTGCATAAGATGAAATAAAATATACATATAACAGACACATTTTATGTAATAATCCATATTACTTAATGTTTTAGTGGTCTGGATTTTAAAAAAGGTTTCAAGGAAACAGCATTGTTCAATCCAGCAGACCTATCTGCCTGAAGTAGTAAAATCCATCTTTGTTCGGCTTCCTCTACCTTATTCCTTATATCACCTTCCCTCTTACTTTTATTTATTATTTCTAAAACCATGGAATTAAAAATATGTTTCCTATCTTCTTCTTCCACATGTTTTGCTAAAGCACTTGTGTCTTTTTTATTTCTTATATCTCTAAGGTGTTCAAGGATATGTTCATTTAGACACCTATTGGTTTTGCCAATATAAAAGGCATGACAGACAGTGCAGAAGCTGAAATAAACCAAATTTTGTGTTCTGCAATCAGCATAAAAATCTATATCAATTATAAATCCTAGTGTAGGATGTTTATATGTAGATGTATTATATAAATAGTCACATGCTGTACAATTTCTGCAAGGAAAAGTCCCCTGCCTATCAGATAGGATCATTTTCTTTCATTGTTTCTGGATTTATAACAGAGTTGCCTTTTTAAGGACCTCTTATTTCTAAAAGAAAAGCTGGGTCTATCTTCTAACAATTCTCTCAAGTCAAGATCCAACAATAAAACATTCCAATTCTTCTCAAAAATATTACAGAACCTTCTGATGTCACTTGAATAAGTTATAAGGAATCTAACTTTAAAATCATGACCTTCCTTGCTTTTAACATCTTCTATAGTATTTGAGAAGAGTGGTTTACATCTCCCATCTCTATTTTCAATGGTATATTTAGAGCTTTCAATTATGTCTTTCTTACTATAACCTCTGTTTAAGAAGTCTTTCTCTAATATAGTCATTGTCTTCACAAAGCCTTCATCTGTATTATGTAAGCGGCTTATTTTCATATATTGTCCTTTCACTACATTTTTGTGTACAAATGTTGGATGCATACTAGCCTTATGTAAGATACTATTTCTCCATGTAGATTTTCTATACATCCCTGTTGTAAGTTCGTCTAACGCTGTCTTCTTAACCAAAACATCTAGGAACTCAATAGAGTCCCTGGAATGTTGACTAGTGAATCTTAAAAATTCAGTGGTGCTATGTAAGTACTCCACCATCTCTTGCAACTCTTCAATAGTACCATCCCATAACAGGAAGACGTCATCTACAAAACGTATATACCATACAATTTTGCCAGCATATTTATTGCTAGCACTTAATACATGATCTTTTTCCCATGCAGCCAATGCTAAGTTGGCGTAGCTGTTGGCACAAGCCGTGCCCATTGCTACACCAACTTTCTGTAGATAAAACTTGTCATTGAATATAAAGACATTATTTTCTAGGACAATATCAAGCAACTCACATATCAACTTAATCTTAGTGCTTTGAAAAACTTGTTTCAAGGTCAGAATATCACGTATTTTCTCAATACCCCATTTATTCGGTATCACTGTGAACAGTGAAGTGACATCCATTGTCACAAACATATAATTTCTATTAATATTCCTGGTCTTATTATATAACAGTCGCAGAAATGCCTTTGTATCCCTTAGTATAGTCTCACATGGTTTTAGGACTATTTGTAAATTTTGTTCAATATAAATTGAGATGGCTTCTGTGGCCCATCCTTTACTGGATACAATAGGTCTCATAGGGGGCTGTGTGATGTCTTTGTGAATTTTAGGTAGACCATAAATAATGGGTATAGTTGGATGTTCTATCTGAAAGTAGTAAAACAATTCCTCTGATACATAATTAGTAATCAATAAGTCAAAAATATATACAGATATCCTGTCAATTATACCTTGTACTTGTCTCTCATTTAGTTCAACATAAGTATCTGTATCATTCAAAAGTTCCATCATTTTCTTGTAATAAAAAACCTTATCCATTACTACTACACTGCCCCCCTTGTCAGCGGGCCTAATTTCAATGCTGTGAAAATCCTTTAGTTCTGACAGTGCTTCAGTTTCTGATTTACTCAAGTTATAAAATCTAGGTGGAAGATTTTTAGCATGCATCTCTCTCTAATTTCATGTTCACACACATTAGTGAAAGTTTCAACTGTGGGATGTATCTTGGGTACAAAGGCACTAGGTTGTTTAAACATATTATCAAATACATTTCTTTTAAACATGGTTTTAAGTGTTAGGTTACGAGAAAATAACTTCAGCTCTTTTAATAAATCAGTTAATACTGTTTTCTGTGCTGGAATAAAGTTCAGGCCTCTATTTAACGAGGCTTGTGCATCAGTTAAAGAAAAGCTAGATATATTAATTACCAAGGGGTATTTTGTTTAGATCCTTTAATACATAAAAGCAAATCAGGATGGATAGTAGCATCATAAAATATAAACAAACTGGTTAACAGACCATGTATACATACATGCTAATATCTCACCAGCTTACTACAAAATGGCAGTCAGACTTGCACATGCTCAGTATTTATACACTTTTACAAGCCCTTGGATAGCTTCTTAAAGATATATACACACATATTGATCTACACATATTATAATTGTACCTCTAAACAAGTGGTTTATATTGCAACATGCACCAGGTATTATGTAGGAAAAACTGAAAGCATGTTGAGGGAATGAATGTATGAGCATTCTTATGATGTCAATTATAATCAGGGAAACAAAAGTGCACTTGGCAAATATGCCCAAGAATTTCCAGGACATTATTTTAAATTTTGGGTCCTGGGATGTATTAATTCTGATGTTACAGGCGCCCTTGGAAAATTCAACTGGAGGTATTAGAACTAAAGTGGTAATTGACCTTGGGTGCAGACAAATACCCATGTCTGAATGAAACAATCTCTAGTGACAGTGTTATACAGTTAAAGCAGTTAAAGTTGCAGTAGTTCTGGTGTATGTAGTAATTTACTGATCACTTTTCTATTCATTTATTACTTTTCTATTCATTCATTAATTCTGTTTAGGTGATGCTAATTAAGTGGGTTCATTTTTAACATTTATATTTAAGTAGGACTAAGATGTGCCGGGACATTTTGAAATGGAGTGATCTCACCAATTGGTTTTGTACTTAATGGATGGATTTTATTGGAATATGCTCTGAAGAAGTCTATATGACAAAAGTGCTAAACTTTGTTATTAAATTGTGCCTGTGAGTGGAACTGTTTTGTTTCTTTGTTCAACAGTTTTTATTTCAGTTCCTTGCTCATTTATGTGTTTTTCTTGGTGTGGTTCTGTGGAAGGTCCACCCTTATGCAGTGGAATGACTGTAGTTGTTCTCCCTTCACTTGGTATAAAACCTGCATGAAGGCTGAGATTAAACAGGGTTGGGGTGTGGCTAACTTGTACTTCATGCTATTTAAGATGCATCCAGGGATATTGTCAAGACCTTATAGTTTCAGTCTCAGCGTAGCTAACATCTTTCACAAACAGATCACCACATTGCTGCATTGTGCTTTTGAGATTACGAACATAACTAAACAATGCCTAGCAAATGCCTTTGGCTTGGGTAGTTATTTTAGCCACAAACTTGGCTTTGGTGAATTTTATTAAGCTAATAGGTTGTTTGTTTTAGTGACAAGGACTCTAACATTTTCAGTGTTACTCTTCTTAGTTTTGGCCAAAATTCTTTTCTTTTATTATAAAGCTTACTGATAATATGATTCTACCATGTGGGTTTGTTTCTGGGGTTTGCCCTTCACTTATTCTTATGGGGTACAGCTGCATCTATGCAGTTGTTTACATGCTGAGATAGTGTAGTGGTATACATTTCTGTGTATTCAATGGAGTTAACTGGGTTTGGTGGGAATCGGAAGCTTGCCAATGTATCATTCAGGAGTAGGTAGTTTGTCTTAAAGAAATTTCTGAAGGTATCCATGGGTGGAAGGGATCTCTGGTTTCAGTTTTATTTTGAAGAAGACTGCCTTATGGTCAGACCTAACAAGTGAAGATATGCAAAGAATGGTGCAAGATGCTACCATATTAATAAGGGCAAGATTCAAGATGCTATTCCTCCTAGTGGGTACTCTGGCTAACTGTTCTAGGGCATTTGTATTGACAAAGTCCAGGAATCTCTGTGTTTGTTCACTAATTGTGATGTAGGTTTTCCAGTCTGTAGCAGGATAGTTTAGATCACTTAGGTAAGTGGTACTGGGTTTAACACTAAGGGATTGTAGTTTCTGTAGAGGGGCTGTTTTGGGTTTCTTTTGTCATACAGGGAGTTCTATAGCTAGATAATATATGGTGTGGTATGTTTCTGATGGTTATTTGGACATGAAGAACTCTAGCGCATCAGTGCATCATGCTGCTTTACCTGCCTTGATGTGAATCACCTTTGGATGTACACTGAGATACCTCCACCCATCCCCCCGCCCCAAGCTGTAGCTGGTTCAAATGAAAGGAAGGCATTATATCCCTGCACAGCTGAAGTGCTCTCTGCAACTTAAACCACGTCTCAGTCACTACACAGATATTAATGTCTTCTGGGGTGAGAAGGGGTTGCAGGGAGTGCAGTTTCTTGTTCAGGCTCCTAGCACTGATCAGTAGCACCTTTATATTTTCCTTTGCTTGTTTCATTATGTTGGTAGGTTTGTCAGGTTGACATTGCCTACAGAGGAACTGTGTGGGGTAGATAATGTCTTTACCAATAATTGAACCCCCTGATGGGACAGTTGCAGGCCATCCCTGGAGAAGCAGTGTAGTCTGTTCATCATATTGTCACAGGTTAACAAATAATGGACCCCCCCTTTGAATGACACTAAAACCTAAACCAAGTACTGAAGTTAGTTATTTTTGCTCATATCACTGCACCATCCTCAGAGAAGGTAGAGTGCTGCTAAATGCTAGGCTCATACCTACCTTGGACACACAGTCTGAGAGCTCCATCATGTCTCTCTTTATATAGTCCAGGGAGGTACACCTCAAGTCACTGACACCGGCATGAACTATGACAGAGTCATACTGGTACTTCTTCAAAGACATGAGTGCTTGCATGATCTGACATATTCTGGGATGAGACAAGCAATTAACCATCACTCTTTCCTTGCTCAATCTAGTAAGAGGTGCATCTGTATGCCTTACAATGGTGCCACCTATAACAAGAATGTTTGGTTGGGTCAGTGCCTGCCTTATGGGCTCAGCATCTGTGACTCTGGGACTCCTTGTACTATGTGAGGAAGTAGGCTTATTATGATGAGTGTGCTTTGTGCCTGTGTTGTGTTTTGGAGGTCTTTGAGGTTTAGGCAAGTTAATGTCTAGAGCCCTCAGCATTTGATGGATTATGTGCCTTGTAATGGCTATGTATAGTTGTGATGTGTGGCGTGTTGCTTACTATTTTGGTTTCTGTGTTTACTGTGTGTGAGTTTTTTGCCTCCAAAGATATGTACATCTCTCACACATACTGTGTTCTGCTGTTTGAGTAACAGATGATCTTCAGACAGCATGACACAATTCTTACACTGTATCAAGAGTCCCATCTTAGTCAAGCAGGCTACAGAAGTTGTGGGGAAGTGGTGGTTCATGATACCAATAGGAATGACTCTGGTTGCAGATTAACTATAACTGCTTGGAGTTCGGTTTTAGAATAATGTTTGAGTGGACTTGCTACTGAATATTTAAATTTCAATACAAAACTAGTCTAGAAGCCTTCTTCCTAAGACCAGCAAGAACCAAAAAACTAATTAAAGTAAAAAAAAAAATCAATGATCTGATACTAAAATCAGTGCAAGCAGTATCAGTGCACTCAATGCTAATTTTATAAAAAGGTCTTTTAGCCTGGTGAGAATTCTTAAGGGGACATACTCTGCAAAATGATACTTATGTACTTATTGTTAGCCAATAAACAGGGAGAGAGAGGGAATTATGTTGCCAAATTATCATAAGTGGCAGCTGACACATACACTAGGTTTAAAAACACAACTACAAGAGGGTAGGGGGGTCAAAACACTTGTCTGTTGTTCTCTGGCTTATAGAACTATTAAAATGAAACAGTAATTTACAAGTCCTGAGCTAGCCTGATAGACACACAGTACACAAGAATGAATAACAAGGATTAAACCAGTTAAACAGCAAACATGCAGTGTAACTATACACTGTAATCACTAATATAAGCTTAAGCTAAAGCAGATACAGACTGTTAAAATGAACTTAAAATCATATCAAGAAATGTAAACACTTGTGTGTCCTTCTTTGACTTGTTACAATGTGACACTAATTTAAAAAAAATATCACAGCAAACAGCAACTTTGGGATTGACAGATCCTTATCTGTGAGCTGACTGGTCTGGAACGGTCTTTCTAACTGTACTCCTTGTAGGAAGCGGGAACGATATGTAGCACTTGTTCCTTCAGTATTCTAAGTCCATTACCTTCCTACTCTGCTTGGCTATATACACTTCTTCTGTTCCTGTCGTAGTCTCTTCCCCTTTCAACTTAAAGGTATACATGCTGAGATGAACAATTCCAGCCCAGCCTTCATTACTGCTATCAATTCTGGGCTAAGATGGAGCATATCAGTGGCACAGACTTGGTCTTCCTGCGTGGCCTTTCCCCATCCTACCAGTCCAAGACCTTTGCCCTTGTTCACTGTCCCAATAGTCATACTCCTAAATGCTCTCCTTTCACAGAGTGCTTTTTTGATGGTGTAGGTAACACTTCAGAAAATGCCACATCCAATCCCTCAATGCAGATATCTTTTTGATCTCTCTGGTTCTAAAAAACACACTCTACCAGGTGGAAGCAAACTGGTAAAACGGCACGGACTGTTTATTGATGTAAGCGCTTTCGGCTGCAATAGTACACAGCCTTCATCAGACAAAATACAAAATCCATGACATCCTGCAACACTTAAATATACCCATTCATCATTAAACTCATGAATCAATTAACCAATAAAAAAACAAGTTTAATTAAACCTGTACAATGTTAATATTAAATATACTTCTTTTTATAAAAAGCACAATTATAAACAGCAATGATAAATGGCAGTTATAAAAAGTATCCGTTACAAATAAACTACACTACAAGAAAGACTTATCACAAAGAATGAAAATAGAATAGAAAAATTAGAAAAAATAAATAAAAATAAAAATAAAAATCATCATCAAATAAGGAAAAACACCTATACATTGCCAGTTCGAATTCAGCTTAGTTTATCCATATTACATTAATTTATAAATACATTTTTATATACATAATTTAATATAAATTATTATATACATAATTTAATATAAAACATGAACTAATACTTTACTAACCCTAGTGATCAACCCTCACTACCTAATTACTTATCTACATAAAGCTTTGAGCTTCAGAATACACTTAATGGAAGCAACATCATTCAGCCCTGGAGGTATCTGTGCTGATGTTCTAATTTGCCAAAACAACTCCTGTTCTTCTAGATAGAGTTGCCACGGACCCCCTCTTAACATCAATGTTGACCTGATGGACAACAGTGAACAGAAAGCGATGTTCTGGATGTTCCAAAATATGCCTAGCAAGTGCATTAGTCAAATCCTTCCTCCCTATGGCATATAAATGCTCATAAATTCACTTTCTTAACTTCTTCTCGGTTTTGCCGATATAAAAAGAGGGGCATTTCTCACATACAGCAGCATAAACAACATCACATGATTCACAGTTATAGTTACCATTGATGGAAATACTTTGCTTATTGATATTGATTTTGTTACCAGGTGCAACATGCTTACATTGAGGGCACATTCCACATTTTCGCATACCAACTACTTTTTGTTTACTAGTAGCCCTACTTTTTTCAACAATCCCTTTTAAATTAAGGCCCCTTCTATATGCAAAAACTGGATGTGTGCCTAATGTTTTAGCCAACACTCTATCTTCTAGGATAATGTTCCAATTTTTAACTAAAATGTCCCTAATGGCTTGATAATCCATACAGTATGTAAAAAGGAAATTTATCCTATATGATGTCACCATGTTGTTATTCATGTTTAACTTAGATGGCCTATCCAACAACCCACCTCCCAGCAAGGGCAAAAAATGCCCATTATATCTTTTGCCCTGCACTTCATCTTGTAACTGTTTTATTAAATGGGCTGGGTAGCCTCTACTCAGGAACATTTTACCTATGTTGTCACATTCACTAACAAAGTCAACCTCCTCTGATATCATCCTGGCAGCCCTAACGAGCTGCCCTTTTACCACACTTCTTTTATGGTGGAGGGGGTGGCAACTTGAAAAGTGAAGATAATTAGAGTGGGTTGGTTTTTTATAGATCAGAGATTTAAACTTGTTGTTAACCTTATCCTTACGTATTGTTACATCTAGAAAATTCATTTCATCCATACCCATAGAATATGTGAACTCCAAAAAGTTAGTCATAATGGAAATACTGTCTATAAAGTCAGGTATTAAATCTGGGGGGTCCCTTCCAGATAAAACACATGTCATCTTGGTATCTAGTATACCAAGTTACATGTTGTTGATACATTGCGTAATTAAATAAAAATTGATGTTCCCAAAACGCCATAACGCTGTTAGCGAAACTACACCCACATGGTGAACCCATGGCTATTCCGGTATTTTGTAAAAAGAATTGATTCTTAAACACTAAAAAATTATTAGACAAGACCAGTTCTAAAAGAGTCTCCACAACATACATCTGCATGGAAGAGGCGCTTTTAGCCAGCATAAAATTCCTAGTCCAATCTATGCCCAATTGGTGGGGGATCACCGTGTAAAGATCCTTCACATCTACTACAAGAAAAACATACTCTGAATTGTATTCAATTTTACTAAGGTTCTCCAAAAAGTCCCAGGAATCTTTGCAAATCTGGGGTTCACCATGTATTATCGGCTTAAGAATCCCATCAACATACTTGGCATAAGCATAAGTAATGGATCCTCTCCCATCAACTATTGGCCTAAGTGGGGGATCTACTAAGTTTTTGTGAATTTTTGGTGTACCTAATATGGTGGGAATCTTGGGGGCTGGCATGGACAGGAAATGAAAGGTGTTACAATCAATACTACCTTCCAAAAACAAGTTGTCCAAAATCCCCCTAATTTTCCTATAAGCTACATGTATCTCGTTTAAGCTGGAAGTCAAGTATACATCAGACTGCAGATGATTTAACATCTTGCTGTCATATAAGTATTCATCCATGAACACCAAACCAGACAATGGAGGTGACAGTAAGACTTTGTTGGAAGCTAAAGAATGTATTTGGCAACTAAGATTAAATGCCAATAGGTGGCCTGGTATTAATGACCAAATCTCCATCGCAAGCATACTGAAGTTAAAATCACAATTTATTTAAACACAAATTACAGTATTTAGCTTTGGCTTTATATTACACATACATTGTGAAATTTGCAATCATGAAAGGAATTTAAGAACATAGAGGATACATTATATTTATTAATGATTGTTTAAAATTTGTAAAAATTTTAAATTTCGAATTTTAATATGTCATATTTATTATATTTATTATATTTATTATTAATTCAATATTTATTACAATGTAACATTGTTATTTCAATATTATGATTATTGTAGTTTTAAGAAGTTTTAGATATATAATTGCAACAAGAAATTCACATTGTGACCAAGAAATTTATGAACACAAAACACTATGCTGTTGACTTCACTAGGTAATTACTCTTTATATGTATGCTAGATTCACTAATTAACAAGAAATACACCCTTCATTATTGAGTGCTGATTGCTAATTATGGTATTAAGTAATTAAGGAATCTGTATTTAAGGGACGTTGTTGGTTATTTGAATTTGTACTCTGATGATGCCCTAACATGAAAGGGTGAAAGCGCTTAGTATTGTTTTAAGAACAAACTTTTTATCGTTTTTTATCGTTTATGGTCCAGGATTATTGAATTGAATAAAGGAGAATTTTTACTACGTTCTAGGAGTCAAGGTTCTGATTGCTTTTGCTTACTATTCATCCATGAACACCAGACCCCCGCCCTTATCTGGCTTCATGACTCTAACCTTACCGTCATGCAAGAGTGAAATAAAATCCAATTCATTTTTTGAGATGTTACTTGTCTTTTTGCTACTAGAATTACTAGTATTCAATCAAGCCCTTAGATCTATTTCACAAACGTTTTCAAACATATTTAAAACACAGTTCAATGGTGGATTAAATACACTTGAAACCCTCACGGTGTTACAAAGGGCAGGTGTATTACCTAGAGAGGCTGCCAAGTTCAACTTCCTAACAAACAATTTTAAATCAATGATAGTTTTAACTAGTTCACCCCTGCTATCCGGGACAAACAACAGCCCTTTAGAAAAAAAGTCAATAACGGGTTGATCAACAGTCAAAACTGTGTAGTTGTATATTTTAAAATCACAGTTTTGACTTGTAAGAACCGTAGGTCCCATCATTGGAGGGAATGTCATCTCCTCTGTTGGTTCCGTCTCTTCCTCCACTGTGCTTGACCCCTGTTGTTGAATCTGGTATTTTGTTCCCCTGTCTGTTGTTGTCCCTGGAAAAACCCTGATCATTGCCACTTTGGGTGGGTACATGATTTTGGTTTTGACCATGGCCAATATTATTACTATTATTGTAATTATTATTGGTTTGATTACGAATACATTTGCTTCTACGAACTGGCATTTGTTCTTGATTTTCAGTATCATCAGAAGGGGTGACTAGCTCATTTACTACCCCTCTATTAAATAAATTATGTCTCACTAATGGGGGAAGGGGGTAGGCTTTGTTGTTTTCATAGTCATAGAGGTCTCTGTCCATCTTACGTTTTTTATTGCTGACCAATTTAGCAATAGATGCCTCTATACTTGAAAAAGTTCTTAAATAGTCATATTTATATTGTGGAAAATCACTGTCCTCCAACAAACCAGTCTCAAGTACTTCTAGTTCATCTTTAAGTACTGTGATTTCTGAACCGTAAAAATTGATTAATGACGACAAAAAGTCAAACCCCTGTGTGTCAAATAGGGCTAGCAATTCTTTGTGGTATAATGAATTATTGACCAAACCTGCAGGGCAACGCCATTGGCGTAATTCTTTAGGAATCACTTTTTTAGATATACATTCCTGTAGGTAAGCAACTTCAAGTTGCAGTTTCTTGCACCTAAACAGTTTCTGATCAAAAATATTCAGTTTATCCACAAAGTTACTCACCACTCCTTCTTGCTCTGAAATTGTTTCATTACGGTTATTAAATGGACCAAAAAAGTCTTTTTTGCCCAGAAAAGTTGCCATGGAGGGTATAGTGGTCGAATTGTTGGCACCATTTGAAATCACTGGCGAATGATGACCTCGTTCATGAATAACATCCCCACTGGCCCTATGAATGTTAGTATTAGCATTCAATTGTTCAGGTGAACTGTTCGTAGACAGAAGCGACGACTGATTTCCCTGATGCACTCCAGGAAGTGCATTCGGTTCAGTATTCACTCTAGACACCACCGAGGTTCCAGAAACGTTCCTATTAGCATTCTGCTCCACTTTTTGTGACAAATCGTCAACCCTAGTTAGCAAAAGGTTGACTAAAGTAGTTAAGTTACCCAAAGCATTCCCTTCGTCAGCTTTGTTGGTAACATTGAAAATGCTGATCAAATTAGATTCTCGCTCCTCGTCCTGCGAAAAAAGAAGTTGCGAGGCAGTCCTACTATGCCCATTCTGCGTACCAGAAGCAGCGTTACCACCAGGCATTCCAAAGTAATAAACAGTAAACAAAAGGTAGACCAACTACTAAACCTTAAAAAACACACTCTACCAGGCGGAAGCAAACTGGTAAAATGGCACGGACTGTTTATTGATGTAAGCGCTTTCGGCTGCAATAGTACACAGCCTTCATCAGACAAAATACAAAATCCATGACATCCTGCAACACTTAAATATACCCATTCATCATTAAACTCATGAATCAATTAACCAATAAAAAAACAAGGTTAATTAAACCTGTACAACGTTAATATTAAATATACTTCTTTTTATAAAAAGCACAATTATAAACAGCAATGATAAATGGCAATTATAAAAAGTATCCATTACAAATAAACTACACTACAAGAAAGACTTGTCACAAAGAATGAAAATAGAATAGAAAAATTAGAAAAAATAAATAAAAATAAAAATCATCATCAAATAAGGAAAAACACCTATACATTGCCAGTTCGAATTCAGACTTGTTCTTGGAAGGTAGTATTGATTGTAACACCTTTCATTTCCTGTCCATGCCAGCCCCCAAGATTCCCACCATATTTGGTACACCAAAAATTCACAAAAACTTAGTAGATCCCCCACTTAGGCCAATTGTTGATGGGAGAGGATCCATTACTTATGCTTATGCCAAGCATGTTGATGGGATTCTTAAGCCGATGATACATGGTGAACCCCAGATTGGGACTTTTTGGAGAACCTTAGTAAAATTGAATACAATTCAGAGTATGTTTTTCTTGAAGTAGACATGAAGGATCTTTACACGGTGATCCCCCACCAATTGGGCATAGATTGGACTAGGAATTTTATGCTGGCTAAAAGCGCCTCTTCCATGCAGATGTATGTTGCGGAGACTCTTTTAGAACTGGTCTTGTCTAATAATTTTTTAGTGTTTAAGAATCAATTCTTTTTACAAAATACCGGAATAGCCATGGGTTCACCATGTGGGTGTAGTTTCGCTAACAGCGTTATGGCATTTTGGGAACATCAATTTTTATTTAATAACGCAATGTATCAAAAACATATAACTTGGTATACTAGATACCAAGATGACATGTGTTTTATCTGGAAGGGACCCCCAGATTTAATACCTGACTTTATAGACAGTATTTCCATTATGACTAACTTTTTGGAGTTCACATATTCTATGGGTATGGATGAAATGAATTTTCTAGACGTAACAATACGTAAGGATAAGGTTAACAACAAGTTTAAATCTCTGATCTATAGAAAACCAACCCACTCTAATTATATTCACTTTTCAAGTTGCCACCCCCTCCACCATAAAAGAAGTGTGGTAAAAGGGCAGCTCGTTAGGGCTGCCAGGATGATATCAGAGAAGGTTGATTTTTTTTAGTGAATGTGACAACATAGGTAAAATGTTCCTGAGTAGAGGCTACCCAGCCCATTTAATAAAACAGTTACAAGATGAAGTGCAGGGCAAAAGATATAATGGACATTTTTTGCCCTTGCTGGGAGGTGGGTTGTTGGATAGGCCATCTAAGTTAAACATGAATAACAACATGGTGACATCATATAGGATACATTTCCTTTTTACATACTGTATGGATTATCAAGCCATTAGTGACATTTTAGTTAAAAATTGGAACATTATCCTAGAAGATAGAGTGTTGGCTAAAACATTAGGCACACATCCAGTTTTTGCATATAGAAGGGGCCTTAATTTAAAAGGGATTGTTGAAAAAAGTAGGGCTACTAGTAAACAAAAAGTAGTTGGTATGCGAAAATGTGGAATGTGCCCTCAATGTAAGCATGTTTCACCTGGTAACAAAATCAATATCAATAAGCAAAGTATTTCCATCAATGGTAACTATAACTGTGAATCATGTGATGTTGTTTATGCTGCTGTATGTGAGAAATACCCCTCTTTTTATATCGGCAAAACCGAGAAGAAGTTAAGAAAGTGAATTTATGAGCATTTATATGCCATAGGGAGGAAGGATTTGACTAATGCACTTGCTAGGCATATTTTGGAACATCCAGAACATCGCTTTCTGTTCACTGTTGTCCATCAGGTCAACAGTGATGTTAGAGGGGGTCCGTGGCAACTCTATCTAGAAGAGCAGAAGTTGTTTTGGCAAATTAGAACATCAGCACAGATACCTCCAGGGCTGAATGATGTTGCTTCCATTAAGTGTATTCTGAAGCTCAAATCTTTACGTAGATAAGTAATTAGGTAGTGAGGGTTGATCACTAGGGTTAGTAAAGTATTAGTTCATGTTTTATATTAAATTATGTATATAATAATTTATATTAAATTATGTATATAAAAATTTATTTATAAATTAATGTAATATGGATAAACTAAGCTGAATTCGAACTGGCAATGTATAGGTGTTTTTCCTTATTTGATGATGATTTTTATTTTTATTTTTATTTATTTTTTCTAATTTTTCTATTCTATTTTCATTCTTTGTGACAAGTCTTTCTTGTAGTGTAGTTTATTTGTAACGGATACTTTTTATAACTGCCATTTATCATTGCTGTTTATAATTGTGCTTTTTATAAAAAGTATATTTAATATTAACGTTGTACAGGTTTAATTAACCTTGTTTTTTTATTGGTTAATTGATTCATGAGTTTAATGATGAATGGGTATATTTAAGTGTTGCATGATGTGTAGTATTGCAGCCGAAAGCGCTTACATCAATAAACAGTCCGTGCCGTTTTACCAGTTTGCTTCCGCCTGGTAGAGTGTGTTTTTTAAGGTTTAGTAGTTGGTCTACCTTTTGTTTACTGTTTATCTCTCTGGTTCTAGTTTACCGCCTCCTTTAGTGTACTATACTACCTCAAAGATCATTGGTGTATGCATCCACCACAACATGCATCCACCCTGTATTGTCATAACACCTTAATCAAGTCTTTCCTTAATTTACTAAGTCAAAACACAAAGGCCAGTTTCACTGCAAGTTTTCCCTCTTCTCTCCCTTGGCAAGACTCTTAAGATCTTTGGAGGAAGAGCTGTCAAACATCAAAACCATCTTCTCTCCCCTCCCTCTGGCCCTTTCCGCAGTCACTTCCTGCCATATTTATTGACTGATTGATTAACATTTCTTTACCAGGAAAGTTAGACTGTACAGTGGCTTTTTTCAGCAGAGGGCTGGGGAGAAAAGCTCCATTATATAGACATCATAGATATTGTTTGCATTGTTTCACTCATGAGCAACAATTCCATTATTTAGACATCCCTGACATCAGTTACATCATTTACAAACAGTTTTCATTAAAAATAACAGGTACATGGGTTTTCAATACAGGAAGGTATATGCGGTGCAACATCATCATCATCATGACATGTCCTCAACCATCCCATCTGAAACACCCTTCCCCCAGTGCCATCTGTCCTTTCTCTAAGTGTTGGTCAAATGCCTCCCTGTGCTGCACCTGTTCCCTTCCCCATACTTTCTGTTCTGTACTTATATGTCCCTCACTGTTCTGTCACTTTTCCATCCATCACCTCCATCTAACACTGCACCTTGACTACCCTGTTCTCTCCTGCTTTCCATGTTGTACTGCCTCCTGCATGGCATCCTGCACTTCTAATCCCCTCCCTTCTACTCTTGTGTGGCTGCATTCCCCCTTTCTCCCCTCACCTTATTGACTGCCCCCCCATTTATCTGTAATGCACTGAAAATCTATGCTGATGCCTCCTATCTAATATCCCTTCCCACCATGACTTTTTTCCAGTGCTATCCTGTCTACTGGCTTTCTGTTGCTTCCTCCAACCTATCTCCACTCTGTTGCATCTCACCTGTCTTGCCAATCCCTTTTCATCTCTAGTGCCCATATCATCCTCAAGCTCCCTGTCTGTTCTGTAGCACCCAACTTATCTGCTATTACAAATATCCCTCAAATGAACAGATGCCCCACATCCAGAACTCCTCAGCTGTATCTCTTTCTTAATAGTACAATTTCATTATTGGAGTTTGATTTTTTTTAATGATTAATTTCTCTTATTTATATAGATATGTTTTAATGTTAGAAGCTAATTAGGCCTCTATATATTAGTTATTAATCTTGACCTGTTAAGTTTTAACAGACTACACATTTAAACACAGAATAGCATTTCATAAAAGTATTTTGCTTTACTGTTTATGATTTAAAGTTCCTAGTGGGATTTATAAAGAACCCAGCTTGCCATAGCATGGAGTTATATTAAAATGTACCACTTTGAGCATTAAAGATAAATTACTTCGTACCTTCCTTTGGTTATACTGCTAAGCTACACACCATTAGTTTATAGTGTGTGAACTGTTCCTGTGCAATGTAGCCTCTATACTTGTGAATCAGGACAACTGACTGACTGTACAAAAGAGTAATAATTAACATTTCACACCACATTAGTTGGCTTCATCATGGAAAAACACAGATGGTACACCTTACTGTGCTATACTGTGGCCTTGACATGTGAGGGTCTATATCATATGAGCAAATTGCACAAATTGCGAACACTCATATCAAACATACACAACACCTAAAGTGATTTTTCTGAGATCACGGTACATTGAAGAATGGGATATTTGCCCTTTCCTCACTGTAGTGTGATCTCAGAGTTGGACTATATATTTAGTGGGGGGTGTGGGGGGCACAGCCCCCCTCAATAGGAAACTCGAGGTCTGGTACATTCGATATTATAAGTGTTCGCAATTTGTGCGATTCGCTCGTATGTTATAGACATGAGATGAGATTTCTATCAACTGACAAGTTAATACAACATACTATAACAGAGGATGATAAGCTGTAAGGAATTCATGACTTTGAAGCATAACATTTACCTAAGAATATAAATGTATCAGACGCTGTCTAGTTCATTCAGTAGAATGGATTTGATTCCTTCAGTGGCTACTTGCAATCTGTATAGCCTGATACAAGTCATTTAACCCAGCGGTGTTTCTAGTCAGTCCCTGAAGATATGTATGTATAATTAGTGGGTTGTAGAATTCACTGTACACAAACAAATCAAGCAAACCTCACAACTCAAAACAATAACAAAAGCTTTGCTGCCTCAAGGTCTTAATGTAGATTTGAACTGGGCAAGGTTAATATTAGCATTATAAGGAAGCTTAGTATTACATATTTAAATGAAATCATGGGAGTTTGTTTTCCACTGGGGGTCATTAAATTAGTTTATTGATTAATTAAATAATGACTGATGATGAAAAATTATTCAAATGCTGGCTAGTGTGTTTTCTGTAACTGCAAAAAGGTGATAGACAAGGGTGTCTAGAGTTATCATATCTGTAATACGGTATCTTATAAACTACATGTTTTTGTGTATTTACTTACTTATTTAATTTATTTATTTTGTCTATCGACTGCATTTGTTAACCAGATATATGAGCTGGTCGACAGACTTTTGAACCATTACCCAGACCCACAGGGTAACAACTGTGGTAAGTGAGCAACAACAATTAGGTGCTATACAACCCAGACCCACAGGGTAACAACTGTGGCAAGTGAGCAACAACAATTAGGTGCTATACAAAACAAGCAGGTGCATATCCACAATTTCAAATTTTAAATGTTCAAAATGCCACCTAAAAACAATTAAATACAAGTATCAGGGCATGTAGTATTTGTAAATGCCTTATGAAATAATTACTATTAGTGAGAGTTTATTTACAGTGTGTACTAAATAGGTTGTATATAAATGTTACTTGAATGCCAGGCAAATAAAAATATCTGAACACAGACATTTGAATAGAAAAATAACATAACAGCAAAGTATTTTGAGTGACTTTATCTACAGTACATACAGTAATGATTAAAAGGTAGCAAAGACGCATTCAGTTGGGAAATGTATTTACTATACATCATAACTTTTATTTGTCTTAATTGAAGCTAGACACTGTATCTATTTCACAGGTATTTCATTCAGAGACATACCTTCTCAACTTCATAGTGCAAGAAATCTGGACCAGGCTACAAATAAGGGGGGGGGGGGGGACAAGGGTATACAATCAGGGACAGATTTTAAATTGCTGCTCTTATAAACATGGAAAGTTATTAGAACAAAATGTTTTACTTTAGCAAGTATTTTCTTAAAGATATGAAGTTTAAAACTCAAATATCTGTCATTATTTAGTGAAATTAGTCACCAATGATCTACCAGAAAATTATAAATTGTAGGAAGAACAGACCCAAATATGAGACAAAAATCTACACAACTGACAAATATGTTCTTAGATGTTATGAGCTAATGAGGTTATTTTTTTTTAATAGTAGGAGGATATTTTTTAATGTTGAGAAATGACTGGTGGGATTACCCAATTAGCAAATTAATAAAAATTATATATGAATCCTGGCATCTCTATACTTTCTTAACTATTTTAATGAATAAACTGGATAAGAGTTTGCAATAGTATATTTGGTTACATGCATGTGCAGTTTAAGTTAGTTTCGAGATTAGATTCACAAACTGACAAACTGGCACATCAAATAGAATACAGCAATATCCAAAAAGTTCAAGAACATATTACTTATGGGATGAATCCTGCTTTAGTCAAGTTCTTGAAGATTTCTGCCTGTCACTCCCTCAAGAGAAGTACATTTCTGCTAATGGGGGTTAACTGCTAAATTTACAATCCAGATGAACTAAAGAAGACATGTACACACTTTCCAGATACAACATAAATCTTTCTGTCATTTAGGTGGAACTATCAAACCCATAGGCATTTATAATTTCACCCACAACTTACTGATTTTTCCCATGACAAACTATATTTTCTAAAGGGAATTTTCTTAATGGACAGATTTTTCTCTTCAACTTCTCTCCCCCTCATAAACTTAGCTCTGCATTTTCTCTGCTTAGCTTCTGCATCTATATTCTCCACACCAAAATCAATAGTATCACCTTTTCATTTCTGCTGCAATCTTTTGCTGTCTGTCCCCCCTGAATTTATGGATAAACACTTTCTTTTGAACTCTATGTAAAAGCACACTATTGTATGCCAGTCTTAATTCAACTGCCTTGTATCAGATATCCCTTTTTTTTATGCATGCTCTTTATGGAGACCTGGTTCATGGTGGGAAAGGGTCTATACACCAGTCCACTTGTTAACAAAGTGATAAATACATAAAATTGCATACCCATTTATTGATAATGCACTGTCAGAGGCCCTGGAACCTCCCATAAGTGCATAGTTTCAGAATTCTCTGCCCTGCACATCCAACAACCTGCCTTTAGTGAACCTATTCTGATATGACCCCTTTTAACAGCATTTGGCAACCTATATATGCAACTCACTCACTGCTTTCAGATAGAAAATGAAATAAACAAAAATTAGCAGACCTTCCACATCTTTTTCTGAAGTATCTCCACCCAATCCAAACCTTCCCCAGCAGCCATTTCCAGTTAGGTCACAACTGCTGACTGCAACCTGCCCTCCCAGAGGTAAGCCCACTAATGCCCTTTGTACAACTCTGACACTTACACTTACAAGATGGATAAAGTTCAGTGGGATTTTAAAAACAATAACACTAGACCATCCTTGATATCTGGTTAAATATCCAGAGATTCCTCTCTAATAGAGGAAAAAAGGCCTCTGGTGACTGAAATACTTTAAAGACAATATTCTCATTAATCACCTCACCTCCTGTAGCTACCTTCATGTTGATGCATTTGGATATATATTCAGGTCTCGCTGTCATTTCATCCCATATGATACAATATAGTCATACTTGATACAGATCCAAACAATAAACAAATATTTTTCTTTGTCAATTCTTTAAGTAAGAGTAGACAATTCCATTAACCAAACACCACCAAGAAACACAATGGCTAGTGGTATAAAATCTATTTAATGGTAAAACCTTAAATACTCCTAGTGCCTTGCTTAAATATCAAATCACCAAACACCACCAAGAAACACAATGGCTAGTGGTATAAACTCTATTTAATGGTAAAACCTTAAATACTCCTAGTGCCTTGCGTAAATATCAAATCACCAAACACCACCAAGAAACACAATGGCTAGTGGTATAAAATCTATTTAATGGTAAAACCTTAAATACTCCTAGCACCTTGCTTAAATATCAAATCATCAAACACCACCAAGAAACACAATGGCTAGTGGTATAAAATCTATTTAATGGTAAAACCTTAAATACTCCTAGCGCCTTGCTTAAATATCAAATCTTTTTTTTTATTTTTCAGTTCATTCAAGCTTAACCATTCATCCTTTGTTAAATTATACTTAATGTGTTTTTTATTTTTATTAAACACATTACACTCTTTTTCCACACTAAAATTTAACATTGATGAAAACTGTTGAATAGAAGCATTCTTAAAGGGTGGAATGAAGTCACTTTTATAACTCACATTTTCTGTATTAAATTTATAATACACATTTGAAATAATTTCTGAATGACAAAAATAAAGCTATTGTCTGCGGACTCAGACGTATCACAATCATGATACCCATAGTCTTGACTATTATTATAATAGTCCAGCAAATGCAATTTACAAACAAACTTAAAAATTTCTCCTTTCAGTTCATGTAGCCTTGGTAATGCTGTCGGTATGAAATTTAAACCTCTGTTTAATACTGCAATGTCAACCACACTTAAATCATAACCTAACAGATTCACCACATAACTTTTTACATCAGTTACTATGTCTAGTGCACAAAAATCAGTCCCATTTGCTTTGTTTTTTTAAAAGTTCTATTAACCCTCTTGAGCCTGTGGAAACACTAATCTTTGAACACAGTCGCTTGATATATTTTTGAATCTAGGCACCCCACCCCCATTCTCCATCCTAGCAAATATGCCTCAGCCTCCTTTTATCATCCCACTGAGGCCACCTTGCCCATGTACATACATCACGGATCTATTGTATTTCTAGCTACAGCAGCACTACGATGTTCCACAGAGTATATAAAATATGTCAGTGTGCTTTTCCTTGATCTCTAAGATTATAACATCTCTCTTAGGTATTACGCTTTTTTAAAGTAATTTATACACTCAGCTGGATTTCAAGGCTCTGTTTCTGGTAAAGAGAAACTCTATTATTCTAGTGCAATTTTGTCCACACATTATCATAATTATCCACTTGTTATATATTTCCTTAAATGCTCTGTTAATGAAGATGAATTGATAAATTTCCAAAGTGTGTGTGTGTGTGTGTGTGTGTGTGTGTGTGTGTGTGTGTGTGTGTGTGTGTGCGTGTATAAATATATTCTGCAACGGGTTACTGGCTTGCTCAGGGATTGCTCCTCTGCCTTCAGTTTACTTTATGCCAGGACAGGCTCTGTTTCTCCCATGACATGGAAATGGATTGACTGCGTAACTGGAAGCAATGAAGGAATACTCTATTCTTGAAAGGATTAATTCTCAGTCTCCACCACAGTGCATCCAGTGCCACACCAAAATATATTGTATTGTTATGACCAGACACTTGTCCTTCTTATGCCAAACACTAAACAGGTGCAGAATGATTTGGTACTGCCACTGCTGTGGCATATATGTTCATGAACTTGTTTCACCTTTTTATACACTCCATCACCACTCCTCACTCTTTATTATCAGCGTGTTCCTCTGTTTGATGTATTTGGGCAGGAACATAGCCACACTTTAATGACTTTCATTTTAGTTCACGTAGGAAAGCTGTGCCTGCATCTTCAGTCTTTGGTCTTCTCAATGTTCTCATCTTTTTATCAGGGTAGATATACCACCCCAATTTCAGACTGAAAATGTAGTCTTGTTTCTTATAACCTATCAGCCTGAACCCTCCGATCCACTCTTTGTGAAGCTTGACAGACACTGCAGTAAAGTGGCAATCCAACATTCGTGCTTGGCCTTTACATTTTAGATAGGCTGCTTAGCGTTCTCATTTTGTGTCCCTTTATTCTATTGATGGCAGCACTAATATATCTGCTTAAAATATGTCATTTATTTTTTGTCTCAGTTCACTGACCTGTAATAATATTGGCCAGTTTTTCTTAAAAATTCCTTCAATATTCTTACTATGCAAACTAAATTTGGTGATAAAAGCAACACTGTAATAAATTTCATAATCAGACATAAAAAATCTTAAGGCATTTTCATCTTAAATTTTGTGAATGTTTTTTATATCATGGTTGTACCTGTCTTAATGTACTTGACCTTATTTGATATGCAGGTCGGGCTTGGTTAGTGTTCAGATGGGAGACCACTTGGGTAATATTAAGTGTGAGTTCATATATATTTATAACAGGATGTATATATACAGTGCAAATGGGTGCCCCCCCAGGGATCCATCCTCGGACCATTGCTCTTTAATATTTTCACTAACTTATTCTATACCTCTTCTCCCCAGTCATCACTTGTGCAATATGCAAATGACTCTACTGTTATAACCATTGCTGACAACCCATCAGACCTCCACTCTACTACCCAGGCATCATTCAACACCATTGAGACATGGCTTAGTGATAACAAACTAATTCTTAATCCTAAGAAAACCAAGCTCCTACTTTTCCACCCCAAAAACCTCACCAGTCTCAAAAGTACATTTACCATTTTATCAAGCAAGAACACCATCATCACAGTTGAACCTAGTACTAAATTGCTAGGTGTCACAATAGATGATCAACTTAAGTTGGATCTACATATTACAGACTGCATCAAAAAAACTCACCAGAAACTTGGACACCTTTTCCGCAACAAGAAATACTTAACCAACACAGCCCAAAAATTTCACAAACCTTAACACCACACTCATTTCTAAACTTGAAACTACCGAAAACAAGGTGGCCAGATTCGCAGCAAACCAAACCTACAAGTCTCACCACTGCATATCACTTAAGCAACTAGACTGGCTTGAATTCCCTCACCTGCTCCAACTATATAATAGGTAGGTACTAGGCTACTGGCTCTAGGGCCTATATAAGCCTAGCCAAAAAGGAAGCCTGGCTTTTGCCACCCAAGAAAATTATTTTCCTGTGCCCCTGTCAAGCAGAGCTACAGAAGTGATCCCCGGGGTGAATTTTCTATCTCCCATCCAATCATCAAGATTTTTCTTGAGGTGTGCTAATGAGCTTTGTTTGATATAGATAGGTAGTTTGTTGCAGAGTATGGGAAGTCTCTAGGAAAGGAATCTATCCCTCCAGCATGCTCTGTTTATTGTTGTGACAAGATTTAAGTCCCTAGAGCGTGTAACTCGGAGGGATTGGGATTTCTTAAAGGGGAGCATGTCCAACAGCTCTGGGTTTGACATAGCTTTGTATGTTAGGCAGAGATCATGTCTGAGTAGGCGATACGTGACGGAGTAAAGCTGGAGTTTATTGAGATGGTCTGTGTAGGACATCTGTTTGAGGCCGGTAATCCTCTTTGTGAGGTATTTCGGCGGCCTTTTCAGTTGTTGTAGATGTCTTGTGAGGTACATACCAAAAGGGGCACTGTATTCTATAATGGGTCTAATGAGTGACAAGTACAGGGAAACAATGACCTCTTTTTTTTCCTGGATGAAAAACCTTTTGTGATGAGGTGTGCCACGTAGAAGGATTTCCTGACTACTGTGGCAATGTGATTATCAAAGGAGAGACTACTGTTCTACTGTGTCCCAAGGTCTCTTATCACACTTTCAGTGTTAAGTAGACTACCACCTATGTGGTAGTTCATGGGTACAGACTTTTTACCAAAAGGGATGACAATGCACTTTTTGGCATTGAGCTTGAGGCCATGGCTTTGACCCCAGGCATCTATCTCAGTGAGGCCCTTTTGCAGGATGTCCACATCATTAGGAGTTTTGATTATGGCTCCTAGTTTGCAGTCATCTGTGAACTTCATTACCCAAAGACCTTCTGTGTTCGCCTGTACTTCAGAGAAGTA
Organism: Protopterus annectens; assembly: GCF_019279795.1. Lineage (NCBI taxonomy): Eukaryota > Metazoa > Chordata > Ceratodontiformes > Protopteridae > Protopterus > Protopterus annectens. Next base: position 1,032,233,208 of record NC_056739.1, on the reverse strand, counting down.
GATACCAAACAGGAGAGGACCCAGGACTGAACCCTGTGGTACTACACTTGTCACTGGTCTGAAGTCGGATTTGGAGTCTGCTACTTTCACAGTGTGGGTTCTGTCAGTGAGCCAGTTGGCAACCCACCTTGTGACATAGGAATTTATACCTAATTTAGTGAGTTTATCTATAATTCCAGAGTGGGGGATGGTGTCAAAAGTCTTGGCGAGATCTAGATAGGCTGTGTGAACCACCTTACCCTCATCTACGGCTTTGATGACCACTTCAAAGAAGTCTATTAGGTTTAGGAGACATGATCTGCCTTTTACAAACCTGAACTGGGTGGGGTCCAGAGTTTGGAGATCAACTACAAATCATCCACTCTGTTCTCTATTTTCTGAAGGAACAGTATGCAAAGAGTGTTTTGGAGGTGAAAAGGGTGTCGGATAGAGTGATGTTTATGAAGCTGGAAATTGATGGTGTAATGATGAATGTTGTTAGTGCATATGCTCCTCAAGTTGGGTGTGCAATGGATGAGAAAGAAAAATTTTGGGGTGAATTGGATGAAGTGGTGATGACTGTACCCAAGGGTGAGAGAGTGCTGATTGGAGCAGATTTCAATGGGCATGTTGGTGAAGGGAACAGAGGGGATGAGGAAGTGATGGGTAGGTATGGTGTTAAACAAAGGAATGCAGAAGGTCAGGTGGTAGTGGATTTTGCGAAAAGGATGGACATGGCTGTGATGAATACATATTTTAACAAGAGGGAGGAGCATAGGGTGACAAACAAGAGTGGAGGAAGATGCACACAGGTGGATTATATCTTATGTAGGAGGGCCAGTTTGAATGAGATTGGAGTCTGTAAAGTGGTGGCCGGAGAAAGTGTAGTTAGGCAGCATAGGATGGTGGTTTGTAGGATGAAGTTGGTGATCAAGAAGAGGAGGAGGAGTGTGAGGGCAGCACCAAGGATCAAATGGTGGAATTTGAAAAAGGGTAACTGTGAGGTGGAGTTCAGGGATGAGTTAAGACATGCACTGGGTGGCAGTGAAGAGTTACCAAATAGCTGGGTAACTACAGCAGAGCTAGTAAGGGAGACTGCTAGAAAGGTGCTTGGTATCACATCGGGACAGAGGAAGGACGACAAGGAGACATGGTGGTGCAATGAGGAAGTACAGAAAAGTATACCAGCAAAGAGGTTGGCAAAGAAGAAGTGGGATTGTCAGAGAGATAAAGAAAGTAGACAGGAGTATAAGGAGATGAGGTGCATGGCAAAGAGAGGTGGCGAAGGCTAAGGATAAGGCATATGAAGAGTTGTATGAAAGGTTGGACACTAAGGAGGGAGAAAAGGGCCTATACCGATTGGCTAGACAGAGGGACCGAGCTAGGAAAGATGTGCAGCAGGTAAAGGTGATAAAGGATAATGAGGGAAACATACTCACAAGCGAGGAGAGTGTGTTGAGGAGATGGAAGGAGTACTTTGAGGGGTTGATGAATGAAGAGAATGAGAGGGAGAGAAGGTTTGATGATGTAGGGACAGTGAATCATGAAGTACAATGGATTAGCAAGGAGGAAGTAAGGATAGCTATGAAGAGAATGAAGAATGGAAAGGCTGTTGGCCCAGATGACATACCTGTGGAAGCATGTAGGAATTTAGGTGAAATGGCAGTGGAGTTTTTAACCGGATTGTTTAATGAAATCTTGGAAAGTGAGAGGATGCCTGAGGAATGGAGAAAAAGTGTTTTGGTATCGATTTTTAAGAATAAGGGTGATTTGCAGAGCTGTAGTAACTACAGAGGGATTAAATTGATCAGTCACAGCATGAAGTTATGGGAAAGAGTAGTGGAAGCTAGGTTAAGAAGGGATGTGATGATTAGTGAACAGCAGTATGGTTTCATGCTGGGAAAGAGCACTACAGATGTGATGTTTGCTCTGAGAGTGTTGATGGAGAAGTACAGAGAATGTCAGAAGGTGTTGGATTGTGTTTTTGTAGACTTGGAGAAAGCATATGACATGGTGCCTAGAGAGGAGTTGTGGTATTGTATGAGGAAGTCAGGAGTGTCAGAGAAGTATGTAAGAGTGGTACAGGATATGTACGAGGGTAGTGTGACAGCGGTGAGGTCTGCGGTGGGAGTGATGGATGCGTTTAAGGTGGAGGTGGGGTTACATCAAGGATCAGCTCTGAGCCCTTTCTTATTTGCAATGGTGATGGACAGGTTGACAGACGAGATCAGACAGGAGTCCCCATGGACTATGATGTTTGCAGATGACATTGTGATCTGTAGTGAGAGTAGGGAACAGGTGGAGGAGACCCTGGAGAGATGGAGATATGCTTTAGAAAGAAGAGGAATGAAGGTCAGCAGGAATAAGACAGAATATATGTGTGTGAATGAGAGGGAGGATAGAGGAATGGTGAGGATGCAAGGAGTAGAGGTGGTGAAGGTGGATGAGTTTAAATACTTGGGATCAACAGTTCAGAGTAACGGTGAGTGTGGAAGAGAGGTGAAGAAGAGAGTACAAGCAAGATGGAGTGGGTGGAGAAGAGTGTCAGGAGTGATTTGTGACAGACGAGTACCTGTAAGAGTGAAAGAGAAGGTCTACAAGAGGGTAGTGAGACCAGCTATGTTATATGGGTTGGAGACAGTGGCATTGACAAAAAGGCAGGAGTTTGAGCTGGATGTGGCAGAGTTAAAGATGTTAAGATTTGCACTGGGTGTGACAAGGGTGGACAGGATTAGGAATAAGCATATTAGAGGGTCAGCCCAGGTTGGAAGGTTTGGAGACAAAGTCAGAGAGGCAAGATTACATTGATTTGGACATGTACTGAGAAGGGATGCGGAGTATATTGGGAAAAAATGCTAAGGATGAAGCTACCAGGTAACAGGAAAAGAGGAAGGCCTAAGATAAGGTTTATGGATGTAGTGAGAGAGGACATGCAGGTGGTTGGTGTGACAGAGCAAGATGCAGAGGACAGGAAGAAATGGAAACAGGTGATCCGCTGTGGCGACCCCTAATAGGAACAGCTGAAAGAAGATGATTATGTGCATTTTATTTGTATTAGTAAGATGTGGTGGGGATTTTTATGTGGTCATAGTTTTACACAAATGCAAGTGTAAATGTTTTTTATATAGGTACATCCACCTTTAAATGTGCTTATTCCTATGCATATAATTTGAGCTGCTCTGATTAGACAATACTGTGTGATGTCATGCCTAAATTCATTATATAAACACCTGTTAATTTCAGCTGCTTTATTTGATGAAGTCTATATGTATAAGTGGATGAATGATTCTGAAGAAGTCCTTTGTACCAAGGTAAAAGTGCTTAATGTTATAATAAAAAGTGGATTTTTTTAGCCTCCCGTTTGTTCTCCTTCATTTTTGGATTTATTCTTTAATGTGGATTCTTCATTTGCTGACTTACTAGCCAAGGGTATGATGTTTGTATCTTCTGTGGCATCAAAAGTGCCCTATGTACTAATGGATTTGAAATTATTTTTTAAGGGAAGTTCATTTTCAGCTTTTCTTTGGTACAGAATGTATAAACAGGATTCAATTTTGTGTACCTAGTACTTTTAACCCCCATCTTACATCCTACATTACAATTATTTGAGAGAATATGTGAATTGGACATAAGGAATTTACAAAGTAGAGGACATTTTTTACAGAATAATTTAAGCACTGATAAAAGGCAAGTGTTAGATTTTTTTGAAGCAACAGAAAATACACATAATGCAACAAGATAAGTGAGAGGGGGTTGCACTTATGGATTATTATGACTATTATTCTAGGTTAGCTAACATTTTGGATTCAGAAAATTATGAGTTAAGCTCTAGGAATCAAATGAATATTGCTTATAAAAGAATTAGACAACAAATTAATGATTTATTTATTGAGGGGCATATTGATGTCCAGTTATTTAATTTTTTAAATGTGTTGCATCCTAATGTACCTACTATTTTTGGTCTAACAAAGATCCATAAGAGCATTAATGATCCACCCGATAGACCTTTAGTGGATGGCAGTAATCCAATTACCTCTAGGTGTGCAGAATATGTTGACAGTATTTTGAAAGAATTTATTAACAAGGAAAGACAAATATGTAAAGATTCTTGATTCTTTCTGGAAATAATTAATAATGTGGGTTTGGTTGTCATGCTTTACTTGTCACAACTGATGTGAAGGACCTTATAGCACAACAAATAGGTATTTCCTGGGTAGTCAAATTCCTGCATTCAAAGGGTGCTAGCCAGGATGTAACTAATTTAATAGGGGAGCTATTAGAATTCATTTTCACTAACAACTATATTTTATTTAATGGTAATTATTACAAGCAGAATTCTGGAGTTGCCATGGGCTTCCCTTGTGTGTGTGTGTGTGTGTGTGTGGGGGGGGGGGGTTGGGGGGGGGGGTTGGGGGGGGGGCATTCACAAACATTGTGATAGCCTATTGGGAAAACAAATACATTTTTTTCTAGTGACTGGAGTAAATTTTGTAAACTATGTATGCATTTTTTGGATAATATTTTTATCATTTGGGAAGGCAATGATATAGATGTGAACAATTGTTTGCATTATATTAGTATTTCAACTGATTTTTTTAAATCTACTTGTGAATACAGCCTTAACAGTATAGCTTATTTGGATATGTTTTTGAGCAAGGACTTCATAAATATGTGTTAAATATCTAGGATACATAGAAAAAAGACTTACTCAAACAGCCTTTTAGATTTTGCAGCTTATACCTATTTAGTCAAAAGAAATCAGTTATAAAGGGACAGCTGGTTAGGGCTGCAAGAATGGTCACTGTGGACACAGATTTCAACAGTGAATGTGAATTATTATACAATATGTTTATAAACAGAGGATATCCAGGGGCTTTAGTACATGAAATAATTGTTGAAGTAAGGCAAAAAAGAACATCTGGCTATTTTAAACTGATTTTGAGGTCATTAATGGTAACATGATGGAGAATACATCTGATGACGTGTTTAACATCTAAAATAGTATCTAGGTCTGATGATGAAATTAACTACAATGTTGCTTTTATCACCACATTTAGTTTGAAATTTGATATTGCAGCTATTTTTAAGAAAAACTGGCCAATATTATTAGAGGACAGTGAATTGAGACAAAAAATAAATCACAGGCCATATTTTGTGTATCGCAAAGGTAGGAATTTAGAAGCAATATTGGAAAATACATCAAAAATGTATAACAGACAACATGTGGGGATGAGGAAATGTGATTTTTGTAATTATTATGGATTTATTTGTGAGAATGATAGGATTATTGTAAGAAACAAGGAATATTGAATATATAAAAAAATTAATTGTGAATCAAAAGCCCTAGTATACTTAGTCCGGTGTAATGATTGTCCATGCTATTATATTGGTAAGGCTGAACGTAGATAAAGGGACAGAGTCTACAAACATCTATATGGTATTAGAAAAAAGAATCCAAATAATGCCTTGGCCTGACATATTATAGAATATCCAAAACATTCTTTTAAGTTTATGGCCGTTGGAAATGTGGAATTAGATGCCAGAGGGGGCCCACGTATGTTCATTTTGGAGGAGTTATTTTGGTAGCTAGAATTCAATTTTTGTGCTTGGCCAGGTTTAAATTATTAAATTTATATATATATAAGTAGTTTTTATGGTGGGAATAGTAGTTAAAAAGTTAGTTTTAGGACCTTGTTTAAACTATTTGTAAGTTATTGTTATATGATATTTATTTAGATCCCTATCAGTAACTCAAAATTTCAAAACTCCGAAGACCATATGACAGAGACCATATGTCCGAAGTTTTGGAACTTTGAAACAACAATAAAAAAACAATAAAATAAAAAATAGAACAACTTACCTTTACTTTTTTTGAAGGGGGCAATCCCCCTGCACCCCCCACCCACTGCTACTTAAATATACCACTCTGAGATCGCACTACAGTGAGGAAAATGGCAAATCCCAAGTTTCGCACTATATGACAATCTCAATAGAAAGTGTTCGGATTTCCAAAACTTCGAACATATGGTCTCGGCCATATGGTATTCAGAGTTTTGGAACTTCATCAAAGTGATAGGGATCCATTTATTTATAACTTATGAAAGCCTCGCAAGTAAGGCAGGTGCAAAGAACCAGAAGACCAAACTGCAATTCAAAAAATAGGTTCAGCACCAAAAGAGTGAAATACACGGTTTATTCAAGGAAAATCAAACCGGTTTCGGCAGTTCAACCTTCATCAGTGATTTACCAATCCACAATACAAAACACTAATTTATACTGCCAGCATTCATTAGATAATAAGTTCATTAAAAAAATAAGCACACAATCATTATTTAAAGGCACAGATACCTGACCATATAAGGATATATGGAAACAAAAAAGAGACCCTGTATAACATTAAAAAATGTGTAGTTATTCACACTAAGAAATGAATAACAAATATAGAAAGATATATACCAGCTTGTCCTTAATGTCTTTACAAATGATCATTAAGACCTGGTGTAAACAGAGCTCCTAAATTAATTATCCATCTTTTTCCATGTCATTCAATATACTGTGCCAACCCTGTTTTTGTGATCTATCACCCCGTATTTTCTCAATGATGCAAAAATGAAATACGGCTGATGTGTGTACATAAACATGTCTGTAAAGTGCATTAGTCATACGTTTATTCCAAATGTCCCCCATATGTTCTGACATTCTAATTTTGAAGGTCCTAGATATTTGGCCAACATAAAAAGTGGAAGAGGAACAGGTGGCCAAAATAGACCACCCAATCCATTCCGCAATTGGCAAAATGTCTGATTTTATACACAGATTTTGTATTTTTGCTCAAAAACTCCTTGGATTTATACATATATTTACAAAAGGAGCAATGTCCACAAGAAAATTAACCTAACAGTTTGTACCCTGTGATGGTTAATTGTTCTGACTTAGGATGCTGTTGTGTTTTGGATTTGTAATGGTTAAAATAGGATCCTAATTTTCTGCCTCTACGATATGAGAATTTGCATTGCTCAGTGAGGATATTAGATAATTCCTCATTGGCCAAAAGTATATTCCAATTTTTGTTAATAGCATTTTTAATGGCATGTATATTTCTGACATATGTTGTGACAAACCTAATGGTGTATCTGATTTCAAAGTTTTATCATGATATGTCAATAATTGTGACCTATCCTGCCCAGTGGCCCAACTACAAGCTGATGAAATGTGTCCAGGTTTATAGCCTCTAGCCTTGAATCTGTGTATCAAGTCTTGTTTGTGATGTACATAATCATCCTCGGAGGAGCAGATCCTTCTAACACAAAGGAATTGTGACTTGGGGATATTCTTTATAATGTGATTTGGATGTAAGCTGGTAGCGTCCAAAAGACTATTTTACTGAGGATATTTGCAGAATACCTGGGTAGACAAAGTATTGTCCACATTCCTGCTGATCCTGACATCTAAAAAGTGAATTTCTTGATGGTCCATATTAAGAATAAATTCAATACCCCACTTATTATCGTTGAGGTTTGAACTAACTCAAGAAGATAAGTGGTATCCGCTGACCAGATCAGCCAACAATGATCCAGGTATCGCCACCAAATATCCATATCACTCGTATACATATATATATTATAAGAATCATCATATATAAGGATATCCTCCAAGTATCCTATGAAAAGGTCAGCGTAAATGGGGGTGAAAGATGCCCCCATGGCTGTACCTTTAACCTGCCAATAACATTCCTTCTGAAAATCAAAGATGTTTTTGGTAAGGACATGTTCCGCCATACAGACTAACAGAGTATTAAACCCCAAAGGATATAGGTTTGCCTTCTTCAGCCAATAATGAAGAGCCTCATGCCCTGCCCAGTGTGGAATATCTGTGTACAAGACAGTAATATCCAAGGTACATAAAATCCACTCAGGTTCCAATTGGATATCACTGATAATTCTAAGAAATTCTGTTGTATCCTTGATCCTAGATCTAATTAAGGGTAGGAGTGGCTGCAAATATCGGTGAGGAATTCTGATAAAGGCTCCGTAAGTGAGACGATACCCGAAACTATTGGTCTGCCAGGTGGTTTCTTTAAATTTTTGTGAATTTTAGGCAGCAAATAAAGTATCTGTTTCTGAGGATCATTAACTTTCAAATGTTGTAAAACAGATGTACTGATTATTCCTTCCTCAGCAGCCAACTCCAAAAAGGAATCAATTTCTTTTTTAAAATGACTGGTCAGATCTAAGGGCATGGGCATATAATATAAGGCATTCCTATGTTGTCTGTAGGCCTCTGTTAAGTAATATTCCATGTCCATAACTACGACTGCTCCCTGTTTGTCAGCTGGAACAATAACTATATTATGGTTGTCTTGAAGGTCATGAAGCGTTTGTTGTTCAGCCTCAGATAAATTGTGGCCCAACATACGAGACTCATACCAATGAAAATGTAGATCTTTAAGAACAGATTTTAGAAAAATTGCCACATATTTATCCATGGGAGGTTGAAAATCTGATTTTTTAAACCTAAAATCAGTAGATAATTGAGAGGTATCCTGTGAGCCAAAAAATAGTTTCATGTTCAACAGCCGACAGAAGGACAAAACATCTTTAACCACAGAATCTTCATGAACATAAAAACCTGGAAGATATGTTAATCCCTTATTCAAAAATGTAATGGCAGTTTCAGACAATGTAACAGAAGAAATGTTCAGGACATTAGAACATTCTATTGTTTGGCTGTTTGGGAATAATTATTTGCAATAATGTTTCCAAATTTTCGACACTTATGTTTTCTCCCACCTCTCCGTGTCCTAGATCTAAAGGGGCTGAAACATTCTTCTGTTTTTTATGGGCTGTGGACCCCTGAGTGAGCCCTTGCTCCATCTCAGCCATGGAGGACTCCTCCCCTGAAGTACTGCTATAATCGGATTTAGATTTTTTAAGTATTGATCTGGGTCTTTTTCTCCTGGGCCTGGCCATCCTGATCTCCACCATCTGAAAAAGTAACATTTTTCTTGGATCCAAAGGGTTTGCCCTGCTCGTAATCCCTTAAATCCCTGTGAAATTTAGGCAATTTTTTGTTTCTAAGATTTTTTTCCATAGCTAGTAGATCCTTAGATAATTTTTGAAGACAATCCTGATATGATTTCTGACCTTCATATATTTTAATGTCATTACAAATCCGTTGAGTTTCTGATATATTAATCTGTATTGAACATTCATAAAAAGCTAATAATATTCTGACAAAGGACATAGTGGCATCCTGCTGTGCTTGTGTTCATTTATCATGTAAGATTTGGTCAGGATTACTGACATGGGGTTGCAACCTAATTCTGAGGTCCGTAGGAGTTATGTTTTTGGCCACATAGGCCTTAAACAATTTAAGATGCCAAACTGAGTTGCATAAGCTTGTCATGCTTTTAGTTAACTGTAAAAAAATGTTTCTGCATTCATCAGCCGGATCCCTAGTGTCCCCTGTGTCAGAACCATTATCTTCATATACACCAAATAATTGGAGATATTTTTTATCGGCAGATAAAATCAGCAATATGGTCTCCAAATCCATAATAAATAGTTCCAAAAAGGACAGAAAGGTTCTGATCTAGTAATACAGTTTGAAAGCAATAGCAGAATAATCCCAATTAGTCTATCTAGTTAGTTTAAACACTTAAATCAAAGGCCCCAATCTTGTATATAAGTCAAATAATATTAGTTGCAAAAATGTGTAAATTCACAATGTATTCCACATACACAAATTCCACTATAAAATGGCACTAACAAGCATCCTTCATGTCAGATCCTAATCCAAAATATCACTTGCATTAGATTTCAAAAACATCAGTTTTGACCAATGACCAAGATAGACTTGCTCCTTTCTTCTATTATTTGGAAAGCAAATAATACAAACAGTGTAATTCAAAAACAGAATATTTTCCATTGACTGTGCACTTTAGATATTAAATTAAAAAAAGTTTGTATATAAATCAGTCCAATAAAGTCCGTTGTTCAGAAGAAAAGAAAAAATATACGTTTATCAGTCAAATGTTTTCCAATATAATGTCCAGCAAATCCACAATGACCCAAATGCCACAACACTCCTTCTATCCTGTTGTTATTACCTTAAGGTCATTGTGGCGTACAACGTTTTGACATTATAATTTAGGTGAATTGTGTATGTGTAAGGTTGGTCTTCTGAGCTGCTGCCCTAGACCATTAAGGTAATAACAACAGGATAGAAGGAGTGTTGTGGCATTTGGGTCGTTGTGGATTTGCTGGACATTATATTGGAAAACATTTGACTGATAAACGTATATTTTTTCTTTTCTTCTGAACAACGGACTTTATTGGACTGATTTATATACAAACTTTTTTTAATTTAATATCTAAAGTGCACAGTCAATGGAAAATATTCTGTTTTTGAATGACACTGTTTGTATTATTTGCTTTCCAAATAATAGAAGAAAGGAGCAAGTCTATCTTGGTCATTGGTCAAAACTGATGTTTTTGAAAACTAATGCAAGTGATATTTTGGATTAGGATCTGACATGAAGGATGCTTGTTAGTGCCTTTTTATAGTGGAATTTGTGTATGTAGAATACATTGTGAATTTACACATTTTTGCAACTAATATTATTTGACTTATATACAAGATAGGGGCCTTTGATTTAAGTGTTTAAACTAACTAGATAGACCAATTGGGATTATTCTGCTATTGCTTTCAAACTGTATTACTAGATCAGAACCTTTCTGTCCTTTTTGGAACTATTTATTATGGATTTGGAGACCATATTGCTGAGTTTATCTGTGGATAAAAATTATCTCCAATTATTTGGTATATATGAAGATAATGGTTCTGACACAGGGGACACTAGGGATCCGGCTGATGAATGCAGAAACATTTTTTTACAGTTAACTAAAAGCATGACAAGCTTACCCAATTCAGTTTGACATCTCAAACTGTTTAAGGCCTATGAGGCCAAAAACAAAACTCCTAGGGACCTCAGAATTAGGTTGCAACCCCATGTCAGTAATCCTGACCAAATCTTACATGATAAATGAACACAAGCACAGCAGGATGCCACTATGTCCTTTGTCAGAATATTATTAGCTTTTTATGAATGTTCAATACAGATTAATATATCAGAAACTCAACGGATTTGTAATGACATTAAAATATATGAAGGTCAGAAATCATATCAGGATTGTCTTCAAAAATTATCTAAGCATCTACTAGCTATGAAAAAAATCTTAGAAACAAAAAAAATACCTAAATTCCACAGGGATTTAAGGGATTACGAGCAGGGCAAACCCTTTGGATCCAAGAAAAATGTTACTTTTTCAGATGGGAAGAACAGGATGGCCAGGCCCGGGAGAAAAAGACCCAGATCTATACTTAAAAAATCTAAATCCGATTATAGCAGTACTTCAGGGGAGGAGTCCTCCATGGCTGAGATGGAGAAAGGGCTCCCTCAGGGGTTCCCATCCCATAAAAAATAGAAGAATGTTTCGGCCCCTTTAGATCTAGGACACAGAGAGGTGGGAGCAAACATAACAAGTGTCGAAAATTTGGAAACATTATTGCAAATAATTATCCCCAAACAATAGAATGTTCTAATGTCCTGAACATTTCTTCTGTTAATTGTCTGAAACTGCCATTAAATATTTGAATAAGGGATTAACATATGTTTCAGGTTTTTATGTTCATGAAGATTCTGTGGTTAAAGATGTTTTGTCCTTCTGTCGGCTGTTGAACTTGAAACAATTTTTTGGCTCACAGGATACCTCTCAATTATCTACTGATTTTAGGTTTAAAAAATCAGATTTTCAACCTCCCATGGACAAATATGTGGCAATTTTTCAAATATCTGTTCTTAAAGATCAACATTTTCATCTGTATGAGTCTCGTATGTTGGGCCACAATTTATCTGAGGCTGAACAACAAATGCTTCATGAGCTTCAAGGCAACCATAATATAGTTATTGTTCCAGCTGACAAAGGGGGAGCAGCTGTAGTTATGGACATGGAATATTACTTAACAGTGTCATACAGACAACTTAGGAATGCCTTATATTGTATACCCATGCCCTTAGATCTGACCAGTTGTTTTAAAAAAGAAATTGATTCCTTTTTGGAGTTGGCTGCTGAGGAAGGAATAATCAGTACATCTGTTTTACAACATTTGAAAGTTAATGATCCTCAGAAACAAATACTTTATTTGCTGTCTAAAATTCACAAAGATTTAGAGAAACCACCTGGCAGACCAATAGTTTCGGGTATCGGCTCACTTACGGAACCTTTATCAGAATTAATCACCAGATATTTGCAGCCACTCCTACTCTTAATTAGATCTAGGATCAAGGATACAACAGAATTTCTTAGCATTATCAGTGATATCCAATTGGAACCTGAGTGGATTTTGTGTACCTTGGATGTTACTGCCTTGTACACAAATATTCCACACTGGGCAGGCCTTGAGGATCTTCAATATACTGGCTGAATAAGGCAAACCTATATCCTTTGGGGTTTAATACTCTGTTAGTCTGTATGGCGGAACATGTCCTTACCAAAAACATCTTTTATTTTCAGAAGGAATGTTATTGGCAGGTTAAAGGTACAGCCATGGGGGTGTCTTTCGCCCCCATTTACGCTGACCTTTTCATGGGATACTTGTAGGATATCCTTATATATCATGATTCTCATATATATATATATATATATATATATATATATATATATATATATATATATATATATACACACACACACACACACACACACACGAGTGATATGGATATTTGGCGGTGATATTTGGACGATTGTTGGCTGATGTGGCGAGTGGATACCACTTATCTTCTTGAGTTTGTTCAATACCTCAATGATAATAATTGGGGTATTGAATTTACTCTTAATATTGACCATCAAGAAATTCACTTTTTAGATGTCAGGATCAGCAGGAATGTGGACTATACTTTGTCTACCCAGGTATTCGCAAATATCCTCAGTACAATAGTCTTTTGGAAGCTACCAGCTTACATCCAAATCACATTATAAAGAATATCCCCAAGTTACAATTCCTTCATGTTAGAAGGATCTGCTCCTCCGAGGATGATTATGTACATCACAAACAAGACTTGATACACAGATTCAAGGCTAGAGGCTATAAATCTGGACACATTTCATCAGCTTGTTGGGCTACTGGGGAGGATAGGTCACAATTATTGACATATCATGATAAAACTTTGCAATCAGATAACACCATTTGGTTTGTCACAACATATGGCAGAAATATAAATGCCATTAGAAATGCTATTAACAAAAATTGGAATATCCTTTTGGCCAAGGAGGAATTATCAAATATCCTCACTGAGCAATGCAAATTCTCATATCGTAGAGGCAGAACATTAAGATCCTATTTTAACCATTACAAATCCAAAATGTAACAGCATCCTAAGTCAGAACAATTAACCATCACAGGGGACAAACTGTTAGGTTCATTTTTCTTGTGGACATTGCTCCTTTTGTAAATATATATATAAATCCAAGGAATTTTCTAGCAAAAATACGAAATCTGTGCATAAAATCAGACATTTTGCCAATTGCGGAACGGATTGGGTGGTCTATTTGGCCACCTGTTCTTGTTCCACTTTTTATGTTGGCCATACATCTAGGACCTTCAGAATTAGAATGTCAGAACATATGGGGGACATTCAGAATAAACGTATGACTAATGCACTTTACAGACATGTTTATGTACACACATCAGCCGTATTTCATTTTTGCATCATTGATAAAATACGGGGTGATAGATCACAAAAACAGGGTTGGCATAGTATATTGAATGATATGGAAAAAAGATGGATAATTAATTTAGGGGCTCTGTTTACACCAGGTCTTAATGATCATTTGTAAAGACATTAAGGACAAGCTGGTATATATCTTTCTATATTTGTTATTCATTTCTTAGTGTGAATAACTGCACATTTTTTTAATGTTATACATGGTCTCTTTTTTTTCCATATATCCTTATATGGTCAGATATCTGTGCCTTTAAATAATTATTGTGTGCTTAATTTTTTAATGAACTTATTATCTAATGAATGCTGGCAGTATAAATTAGTGTTTTGTATTGTGGATTGGTAAATCACTGATGAAGGTTGAACTGCAGAAACCGGTTTGATTTTCCTTGAATAAACCGTGTATTTCACTCTTTTGGTGCTGAACCTATTTTTTGAAATCCAAATCCATTTATTTATACATAAACATATTTATGTGAATTTTATTTGTATTATAAAGACGTGGTGGGGATTTTTATGTGGTCATAGTTTTACACAAATGCAAGTGGAAATTTTTTTTTATAGGTGCATCCACCTTTAAATGTGCTTATTCCTTTGGATATAGTTTGAGCTGCTTTGAATAGATAACACTGTGTGATGTCACACTTAAATTAATTATATAAACACCTGTTAATTTCAATTGTTTTATCTGATGAAGTCTATATGTATAAGTGGACAAAAGCACTTATAACTTTAAATTTGAGTGCTAACTACCTTAATCAAAGAACCTTCTAAGATCAAACAAGTAACCAGATTTTCGATGGATGTGTATCCTAAGAGTTAATATTTCACTGTATCCTCTTTTCATTATTCATAAATGATATTAATACCACCATTTGCCTATCACCAATAATTATGTGCACATATGAAACTATTTTTTGTCAGTTAGAAATGTCTACACATTAAAGCAAGCACTAGTTTAGATATTTTGTAAGAACAGCATGAACACATTATAGGCACAACTGTTTGGGTAGGCTAGAAGGGCATTAATACCTATGCTTGAAATATTTATATGTATGTATGTACAGCAGAAATATAAAAATGGTTGCAAAAAGATTTACTTTGTTTGGTTCTCTGGAAATGACATGACACACAGAGCATTAGAACTACTTTGCTATATAGAAAATCTTATAAGTTATCAAAAAGAAAAATCCTTCGCAGTGAAATAGCTCAGGTATTCATGTAATATCTACGCCTAACCACTGATCCAGACTTCTCAATTAAGGTACATTCTGAGCTAATTACAATAATAGGTGATAAAACAACTAATAGCCTAACACTGTTCAAAAAGTTCAAAGCCTCTTAATCTGTTTCTAATCTTTTCACCTTTCATTCACTGCATGCACTATAGTGGACAGACAACTAAAAGCCTAACACTTTACAATAAGTTAATAGCCTGTTAATCTACTTATATCCATTTCATCCTTCAGTTGCAACACGCACTGGCCTTTAATGTACTCATTCACTCATGTCTGAATTGCACCCTACCAGTCATAAAACATTACTCATTCCATAAAAGCTGAATCTTAAAAAGAAGAATTAACAATATTTACAAATGTATCTAACTAGTCTCTAGAAATATATACTAGTGCAATACCCTTAGAAATGCAAAATGGCTACCATCAGTAACTAGAGTCACATGACTCCTCTCTACCCTTACCTTGAAGCTACTAAATAACAAGGATCATCCCTCTCCGTATTACCTTTAGACTTAAAATGATAGCAAATTACTCCACGTAAAACCTATTTCTACACTGCATTGGTGAGAAGAACTTTATTAAAATGGCTGGAGCTACTGGCATGAGGTAATTGAAAAAAAAAAGTCACTGCAACCCCTTTCTTTAGAGCAAATGAACTAGAATATGAGACTATATATACACACCTGCTTTACAAGCAAAGAATAACTACAAAAGAGTAAGCAATCCATCATTATCATCAAATCCTAAACAAGTCCTGCATTTGTTATCATTTGAAATGAAGCCCATGTTAAACAGCTACATACCTCTTTACATTGTATATGTCCCTCACAGTTTAAGATTGGTTAGAACCTACTACTCATATTTTAGTTCTATAGACCCAGCAGGGTATATAAACAGAATTAGTAAACTAAAATAATTGCTTCTTTCAGTGCTTAGTAGTAGCCCTGTTCCTTTAGTTTTCCGTTAAGTGTATGTCCCTTTGTTTTGTACCTTGTGCTTTCACACAAGTATAACTTTTTAAATGCACACGGTTTATTATGTGGAATCTTTAATTTATTTTTATTTTATTTGACATTTGTTAACTGGGTTTGTACAACTGGTCTAGAAGCCCATTTTCAGTGGAGACCAGAAGAGAAAAGCTCCGGTAAAGACAATTTACATTACAATGTTACTAGCAATACAGAGTTTCATTTATAGACAAATTACAGTAGAAGTTGCATGCACAAAGAGAATTATTATACATATTACACATAAGTTGCAGACACAGTAAAATAATAGATAAATGCAAGTAATACAGAATAAGCATAGAACAGTGATGGAATTACAAGTAATATATATATATATATATATATATATATATATATATATATATATATATATATTTTTTTTTTTATAGATATGCACTGTAATGTATATGTGTCATAGCAGTAAATCAGAAGGGTTAAAATTATAGAGAAGGTATGAATTTAGGGAGGGAAAAATAAAATAAAAGTTTGGAGGATAAGTAGATGGAAGTCATTGGAGAGGGGTAGAGGAAATATAGTAGAGTAGTGGGTTAGGGGAGGGCAAGACAGGGACAAGTCTTAGTGTTAAGAAGGTGAAGTTTTAGTTTCTTTTTGAAGTGTCTGAAGTGGGGAATAGACCTGATGTGGGAGGGAAGTTTGTTCCAAGCTTGCGCTATGGTAGATTTGTAGAGCAATCTGCCAGCAGTTTTGTTGGGGTGGTAGATGTCCAGGTGTAATTGGTTGGAGGTGTGAAGACAACATATAAGGGTATAAGAGGATACCTGAGAGGAGAGGGCTGGGCAGGTGGATGGTTTGTATACTATACCATGTAAGATTTGTAACTGAGATAGTAGGAGTTGCTGAGGGAATTCTAACCATTGGAGACAGTTAAGTGATAGGCAGTGGTGAGAGTTATGAGGTGTGTTGTTGGCAAATCTAGCTACCCTGTGGTATGTTTTTTGAAATCTGGACAAGGTTGAAGTCTGTAAGTTGGTAGGGATTGGGGCAGCATAGAGGAGGGAGGGGAGGAGCAGAGCCTGAGTCATGGAGAGACTAGCACTCAGAGTTAGATATTTTCTATTTAGTATAGGAGACCTAGCTTTTGGTGTTTTTTATGCTATGTAAGTTAAATTTGAATTAGTCATCCATGATGGTACCAAGAAGCTTAGTGTGTGGTTCAGGTTCTATGATGGTGTTATTGGTGGATGTGATGAGAAAGGTTGGTTTATGCTGGGAGAGAGAATGAGTGAGAAAAAGCAGGAGTTTAGTTTTTGGGGGTTTAGGATAAGTTGATCTGATACCATTTTTCAGTGGACAGAAAGGCATCTTGAGTCTATGTGTAGAGATTAGAGATATTATTGGAAATGGAGATGAGAGTCGAATCGTCAGAATATTGTATAAGAGAGGATAGTTTACAAGATGTGTGAAGATATTAAACAGAAGGGGACCGAAGATGGAGCCTTGGGGTATGCCAGATATGATGGGCAGTGAGGGGGAGCAGGAAGAGAGCCATTGAACAGGTTGCTGCCTGTTGGACAGATAACTACTGAACCATTGAAGTGAGGTAGGGGAGAGGTTAAGGTTAGTAAGTTTAGATAGAAGAATGGGGTGTGAGATGGTATCAAAGGGCTTTAGAGAGGTCAATGGAAAGGCAGGATATGAGTTGGTTGTTATCTCTGGCCTTTGCTATCTTGTGGTAAAAGATAAGAGGGTGATAGTGGTGCTGGGGTATGGCCAAAAGCCATGTTGAGTGGGAGAAGGTTTTCCTGGAGGAAAAAGTTTAGTAGTTGAGTATGAATGCATTTTTCAAGTATTTTAGATAGAGGGGGTTATGAGTCTGTAGTTGGATAGGTCAGTTGAATTTCCTCCATTATGCAGAGGGATGGTGAAGAAGGATTTCCAAATGTCAGGGACTGTAGCTTCTTGGATAGATCTATTGATGAGCAGGAATATGGGGAAGGCTATGGATTCAGCAGCTAGTTTGAGGAACAGTGGTGAGAGGTTATCAGAGGAGGGAGAGCAGGGTTTGAGTTTGAGCAGAAGTGATTTGATGTAAGCAGTTGAAACAGCTTGGAAGGAAAAGAGGTTTTTATTGCTGGGGTTGACTGGGGAAGGAGGTGAGTTAGAGTTGCGATTTGTGTGTGTGAGTTTTTGGACAGTGTCAATGAAGTAATTGTTGAGAAGGGTAGAAGTTTTAAGTGGAGTGTTATCTGGGAAAGGGGAGGGGGTGATAGGGGGACCAGGCTGGAGAATTTTGTTAAGGGTAGATCAGAATTTGCATTGATTGGATTTACAGTTTAGTTGGGGTGAGCTGTAGTAGGATTTTTTATATTTTGCTGATTTGTTTTTTTCACAAGGCTCCTGAGTTCCCTGTAAGTCTGGCAAGCAGGTGGTGCCTTGGTTTTGGCAGAAGTTTTTCAAGAACTCTCTTTTCTGTGCATAAGTGATCTGGTCTCTTTAGATATGCAGGGGGCATAGTTAGCTTTCATTCTAATTTTTCAGGAGGAGGCAAGGGAGTTGAGAGTTTTCAGGAAAATGTGGTTAAACTTTAGGACTGCATCATTGAGAGGGAGTTGAGTATGAATTGATGCTGGAAAATATGGAGTTAAATAAGTTGTCATTAAAGTTAGAGAGCTTATGGAAGTCTCTGTAGGAGAGCAATTTGGGTATTTGAGTATTGTGTCTTTAGATGGAGGTGGGAAGATGATAACTTAAAGTATCAGGTAGGGTACAAGGGTTGGGGTAGAGGTTAGGGGAGTTAGTGAGAATCCAGTCAATTGTTGAAATGTAAGAAGAGGTTTTGTGCAGGCGGGTGTGGGATATTATTAGTTGATGGAATCCATGCAGGTTAATACACATTTGTGGGGAGTCAGTTGTTAGTTAAGCCCAGTCAATGTTGACATCTCCAGGTATGATGGTTTCACATGGTATATTTTGGGAAAACCAAGAGAGGATGCTTTCAAGGACTGGGGTATTATTGGCTGGGGGATGTCTATGGAGGCAATGGTAAATTGTCTGAGAAAGTTTAGATGGCAATTTAGGATAATTAATTCAGCTGGATGAAAAATCAGGAGTAGAGATGGCAATGGGCTGGTGGTTAAGATTTTCTGAGTAAATGATGGCTTCTCCACCCCCTTTTTAGTGGGGTTTGTCAGAGTGGTAAATATTGCAGCCATGTGGAAGTATTTCAGTGTTTGTGATTTGGGTTTTTAGCCAGGTTTCACATAAGGTTAGAATGTGAGGGGATGTATGGGCTATCCAAATATGAAGTTCAGATATTTTGTTAACAAGGCTTTGAATACTTGAGAGGATAGTCAGGTGTTTGGGCATTGTTGTGAGAGGATGGGAGGTGGGTAGGGAGTGGTGCAAGAGGGTGTCAGGAGGTAGTAGAAGTGTAAAGGGGTGTGGGGTCAGAAGAAGGGAGGAAGAGGGCCAAGTTTGTGGTGGATATCCCCAGAGAGGAGTATGTTACAAGTGTAGAGTTTAACTGAATTAGGAGGGGTGTAGGGATTGTAGGATTTAGATTTAAATTTGGAGTATAGAGAATATTGGTGAATTATACTATATTTAAGAAGGCAGATCTTAGGGTAATTGAAGAGGGAGGGTGGAGATTAGAAATGAGTGAGATGCACTGGATGTTGTAGAGGTGGTTGAGGTAGAGGAAAATATGGAAGGGGGAGAGAGTAGTATGATATGAGGAAGAAAGTGAGAGCAGTATTGGTAATGGAATCAAAATGAATAGGTGTTGCATTTTGTGAAATGTAAGGTATAGTTTTGGCATTAGGTAGAGGAGGATAGGTAAAGAGGAAGAGATCTAATGATTGACAGTATTAGTGAAGGGTAGGACAGGACGTGGTGTCTGAGTGGTTGTGTAGGGAGGAAGGGGAGGGAGTGGAGAGGATAAATGTAATTGATATGGGGTGGGTGGGACTGGGGGTAGGGTAGAGAGCAGAGTGAGCCCACGCTCAGCAAGGATGAATGGAGCCAGGCTACACCTGGAGCGACTGAAGAATTCCCCAAGAAAAACAAGCTGGAAGCAGTGAGAGTGGCAAGAAAGTCAGTAAGGAAAGGCAGAAAGGTAAGATGAAAATAAGTCTGGGGCTGTGAACTGAGTATTACTCATGCAGTGGAGCTAACAGCTTCTGAGCACAGAGACTGTTGAAAGAGCAAGTAGAAGAGGATCGGAAAGAACAGTTAGACTGGAAGAGGGAAGCAGAGGTGGGGGATGGAGTGAACAGCAGGAGGAGAGCTAGAGAGTGAGACCTTACTGGAGAAGGCAAAGAGGTGAGGGGGCAAGGTGGGCTTAGTAGAAAACAGATAGTGGTGATGTGCAAACTATGACTGGTTATGAGTGAGCAGTGAGAGTTAAAGAAGTATACTCAGCAGGAGAGACTGAGATAGGAACTACTTTTGATATATTTGCTATAGTTGTGACGGCTCAGTTGAGAATACTTATTCAGGTAGGTCCAGGCAGGGAAGGTCTGTGGGCTTGAAGGGTATAGTTGATGTTGACCTGAAAAAGAGTGAGAAGGGGGATTAGGTAAACAGGTAGTAGTATACTGCTGGATAAGAGAGGTTGTGTATATGGGGGGCAGACAGAAACTGAGGGTAAGTGAGAGAGAAAGAGAGGTGTTTGCAAGAAAGGGCTTTGTGTGAATGGAGAGTAAGATTTGGATGATATGGGGGGCCTTTCTGAGTAAGATGAAGTAAGTGGGTACAAGTAAGGTTGAGAGGAATGTATGGAGAAAAAGGCATGATGAGAGTATGGGAGACTATATTGTTAAGGATAAAACATGTGTTTCGTGATAAAAAGAGAGAAGGGTGTAGCAGATAATTCAATCCAGGATCAGCAAATTCCATTACATTAAAAGCAGGTCACTGACTATTACAGATGTGGCAGAATAATTCAACCGGCACTACAATACAGTTACAATGTAAACCAGTCACTGGATATAGGCACAACAATAGCAGATACATGATCAGGAGCAGTCCAAAATGGAAGCACATTAGTAGGAGCAGTTTTACAGCAAAGCAATAGTATAAGCAGCTATAATTAGCAAAGTAATGCAGTGTAATTCATACAGTGTAAACCCCAGTATTAATTGTTTGCAAGCATCACTGAATTCTGATTCCTCTGTGACTGGCACTCGGGTGATCAGAGCAGAGAGGACCTGTTGAAAATTAAAGACAGTTAACAAAGCAAACCACAGGGTCAAGTGTTTTGTTTTTTTACAGGCAGCAAGCCCTCCTGCATACCTAAAATTGTTTTGGGGTTGTTCTTTGTTACTTATATTTACCAAATTCAATATCCATGTGCCTTATTGAAAAGGAAAAACAAGATACAGCATTCTTGATCTTACAGTGCAAACCCCAGTATTTGCACATTATCAACATATCAAATATAAGCCCAGCAAAGTCTACATATTACACGTATTTTAAGAAACCAAATATGGCCTGGTCATGGATCCAGTGAAGTATCAGGATTAGGTTTACCTGCCTTCTTGATAAAGGCCTTCCTACTAATAACCGGGGTAAATTTATATGAACTCTTCCAGCTAACAGTATATAGTCTGAAGGAGGTCAAGATGTTACACCACTTAGGATGCAAAGAAAGTTTTCCTCCCTAGGTAAACAGTCCTTTAGGTAATGAATCTGCTACTCAAAGAAGTCCTATTTATTTTATTTTATAATGTAAATTAAAAGTTTCAGAATGAGTGTTCTTAAAATTACCTTGGATTTGGACAAAACCTACAATTTATAGTAAGTTACAAGACATTTATGTGTCACCATTTGTTTATGCATCTAGGGTCTTTTTATAGGTTCATAGGTTGGTACTAGGCTATCAGCCCTAAGGCCTATACAAGCCTAGCCATAACAATTCCCTGGATATTTCTTCCCACAATATTTACTACCCTGGACCCCTGTCTAGCATGGTGACTGACGTGATCCCCAGGGTGAATTTCCGATCTCCCATCCAAATGTCAAGGTTCCTTTTGAAGAGAGCCAAGGAGGCGCTCTGCTTGACATGTATGGGCAGTCTATTCCAGAGTATGGGGAGTATCAGGGTCAGGATCCTATCCCTCCAGCATGTTTTGTTCATTGTGATGACAAGGTTTAGATGCCAGGAGTGTGTGGCTCTGAGGGATTGGGATTTCTTTAACTGGAGCATGTCCAACAGCTCAAGGTTTGACATGGCCTTGTATGTTAAGCAGAAATTGCCTCTGAGTAGACAATATGCCACAGAGTACAGCTGGAGTTTTTTTTAGACTGCCAACATAGGGCATCTGCTTTAGGCCTGTGATTCTTTTAGTGAGGTATTTCTGTGGCCTTTCCAGCTGTTGCAGATGTCTTGTGAGGTACATACCAAACAGGGCAGTGTACTCTATAATGGGTCTAATGAGGGATGAGTACAGTGGGACAATTACCTCCTTTTTCTGGATGAAAAGCCCTTAGTGATGAGGTCTGCCACATAGAAGGATTTCCTGACTGTTGTGGTGATGTGGTTATCGAAAGTGAGACCACTGTCCACCTGTGTCTCTAAGTCTCTCATCACACTTTCAGTGTTTAGTGTACTTCCACCTATGTGGTAATTCATGGGTATATGGTTTTTCCCAAAGGGGATAACTACACATTTGTTGGCATTAAGCTTGCGCCCATGGCCCTGACATGAAGCATCTGTTTCTGTAAGGCCCTTTTGTAAAATATCCGCATAATCTGGGGATTCAATAAAGGTGGGAAACGAGCAAACAAGATAGTATTTTTTGTTTTTTTTTGGGGGGGGGGTTGTTTAAAACAGGCTAAACAATGCAATAATATAGTAAATAAACACAGAAAAGGCTAACACACTTTAGTGTGTAGCCCTAAACAGTAAATTCAATTAAAACTCTATAAAATTAGCAATTTAAAACTTTTTAAATGAAGCAAGAAACTGCACAACTGAAAAATGATTTAAGAGGCAGTAATACAGTAGATTAAGTAGCTAGTCTACATATAAAGAAAAGCATCTAAAAAATGCATTAAACAATTCAGATGCAGTGCAACCTAGAGCACTTGAGTTGTAGCAATACTAAGGCAAATACAGTTTTAATAAATGTACTAAAATATACTCTATATTTTCAAAATGTTTCAGAAGCACAGTCAGAACACAAGAAGATTCAGGCAATTTTTTTTTTTAAGAAAGGAAGAACAGAAGTAAAGAAACTAAGTGCATTGGCCTTCTTAGATGTTCTCTCTTTATTAGGTAGAATGAGCTAATGACACTAGACTGGGAGGAGTATCCAAGATCAAATTTAGAGTAGGAGCGGGCAACTACAAGGCCAGCAGGTATAAAGACAAGATGTCAATAGGGTGGGAAGGTGGGAAACTATTGTAGGCAGAAAACACTACATAAATGTTTATCACAGCAGAAAAACAGCAGTGAGCCAATAGCTATGAAATACAGTACAGATATGCAGTATACAATAAAATTGCTATAAATATCTAGAATAAGCAATAAATACTAAAAATAAGCAAAAAAACAGGCTACTTATTGCTATATATCACAGATCAGGTGCTCCTCTTCAGATAGCTCTGTGTGCATCATCCAAGAATACAATAAGTGCCTTTTTCTTGATATTACAAAGAGGCCTCTATTATTAAAAATCTCATATTTTCTCTCTATATTATGGACAAAGCAAAAATAATTAAATAAAAGGCACAAGATTAGGGGTACTTGTTTAAATGCTGGTATTATTAACATAATACTTTTCAAAATAACTTCCAATTTTAGGGGGGACAGAACAAAGGTGTGAGAACAAATTAGGGGCATCTAAAGAAATGAGAGGTATGCCTCTATAACAGATTTGCTAATTAATATTAAAACATGATAAATAGGAATGTTGAAATTTTCAAGACTGTAAGTCATATGTTATCAGCTGAGGTTGACTTGGGTTTCAGTTTGTGGAGGAATTTTAACATTAAATCTGACTTGATTGATTGCAGGTGAAGGTAGCACAAGCCTACTATGGAAATAGTGTAGCAGTCAGTCTTCTGACTAGTTACCAAGGTCTTGTACATTACAGACAAATATGGATGACACTTTTGTAGGAAACAAAAACTTAACAAAAGCCCCAGCCTTTTTTCTACCTATCGCCCTGCCCATTTCAGTAAGTAAATTTACATGCCTTCACTTTCAAAATGAATAATTTATGCTAGCAATAGTTCTGATAAAAAAAAAAGACGGCGAATAATATGCACAATGAAACAGCTAAGCAAATGTTTGTAATATCATTTTGGCAACTGGCATGTTTATTTAAGGAATTTAATTTGATAAGTACAGGGCTCTAAAAATCATGATGATTAAATAAGGACCAGAAAAAATATATCTGTACACTCTTTCCTGCAATGTGTACTTCACAATCCATGTTTTTTCATATCTACAATATTATTTATATCAAAGATGAAAAGCATATGCAGTTTTATCTCACTGAACATAAAGTTTAACTGGAGGACAGATTAATTCCTTCATTTTATAAAAAAACAGTGTTTAGACTTTTTGTGTACATCTTCTAATATGCATCATAAAGAGGATTCTTTCATTCGACTTAATACCTGCTAATGGTCACATTTCATATTACCTAGGATGCCATGCCAGGTGAAACAAATTAAATACTATTTTTACAAAATAATTGAAATGTTAATAGGAAATCCAAGTTAGACACTAAGAATTTTGGAGACGCTTTTCAAAAAATATTAGCTTTTAGAATGATTGAAAACACCTCACAAGTAGTCTCACCAAAACTGATTTCCTGACAGACTCTGTCAGGAAAAAATCATTGCAAATGGCAACTGTAAATCCTTTGAATAAAACCTGTTCTTGAAATCCCAACAAGTATGTCTGTTAATTTATCAACCTTATCTTAATGATTTTTTTAATCAGAAATATAGCCATTAAAATGTCCTTAGTCTTTTTGGAGTTGTATCTTTATCTGGTGAGGCTAGTACCGAGAATTTGGTTTTAGTTGTTACAGTGCACATATTATTTTCTTCTTTTGACATCCTGCATTTTAATGGCTATATTTCTGATTAAAAAAATCATTAAGATAAGGTTGATAAATTAACAAACATACTTGTTGGGATTTCAAGAACCTGTTTCCTTAGAAAGTAGGTTTATACTTTTGCTAGACTGAACGCTTTCTCAAACATGCACTACTGCTGATCATTTTCCTTTCACTGATACCCCCCCCCCCCCGCCAACTGATGTGTTTTGGATATTGTTACTCTTTTTAAGACTGAGGGGCTTATGATGAAATGCTGCAAAATTGATAGTGATGCTTATATTACACCATGTACTTGTCTGTGAAAATTCCTATGACTTACTTCCATCTTTGCTATATACTTCTGTTTAAACATAAGACAAAAACTTGTAGTCTATTACAATTAATATCAGAGCTGATTAGAGCTCAACCTGCGGCATAGTTACATTAACTTGCTTAAATGGTGCCATTTACATTAAAGATGGCTGCTTAAGTGTTGTTTTCTCACACAGAGGCCACTGACATTAAATAGGTTGCTAGAAACATCTGCGTCAAGAATTGAATGTTGAAGGAAATCAAGATGGCCGCTTTTCTGTGAGCACTGCTAACACCTAGCTCTCTGAAATACCCTGGATTAAAATAAACCCAGAAGGCATCACAGAATAAAAAAATGCAGAAATAAGACTGAACCAGATAACAAACAGCAATCAAAGGAAGAAAAAATAGCAGCAGATTCCTTTTAAAAACAACAGGATTATCGAAGATCTTAGAAACAACTGAAGCCGTGTGGTATTGAGGCCCTGCACTCATATACAAAGACTGAAAAAGTACCAAGCAGCAGGATGTCAAAAGAAGAAAATAATATGTGCACTGTAACAACTAAAACCATATTCTCGGTACTAGCCTCACCAGATAAAGATACAACTCCAAAAAGACTAAGGACAAATAAACAATCAGACAATACTAAATCTACAGGCAAAACCAAGGCAGACCAGCCAGCTAACGTGGAAGACATTAAAACTGCTTTATTACCTATTCAGCAAGCAATACAGGAACTACCTTTACAATTTCAAACATTTGGTGATTCATTTAACCAAATACTAACTAGAATGGAAAAATGTGATGCAAAAATACTAGAAAATGAAATAAAAATAATTGCTGAAAGAACTGATTCCCATGACAAAGATCTACAAAGTCTACAAACAAAAATAACAGACCCTGAGGCAAGGTCACGAAGAAACAACATTATCATCAGAGGAATCCATGAAACTGTGGCACATAATAATTTAATACCAACTATCAAACTCATAATAAAATCCCTGCTGGATGACCCTGTAGAAACTCAGCAAGTGATAATAGAGAGAGCCCACAGAGCTCTGAGAGAAACACAGTTATCACTGAGACCAAGACCTGTTTACATTAAAAATATTAAACTACCAAGATGTAAATAAAATCCTATCTGAAGCCAAGAAGAAAGGTAGAGTCATCTGGAATAATAATAAAGTTTCCTTTGCTCAGGACCTTCCCATCCAGATAAGGCAAGCAAGGCAACTTCTGTCTCCATATTGCAGGTTTCTGATAGAAAAGAAAATCAAATTCCAGATGAAATATCCAAATCAACTAATTTTCAATGTTAATGAAGTTAAATACATGGTCGCTAACCCCAAAGAGGCAAAAGAGACATTCCTATCTGTTTTCAAGCAGATTCCACCCCCAGAAACGAAATAAAACAACAAAAAAGTTGCAAGCATCCCTCGAGTGAAAAACGGACCTAATCACGACTATTTTGGATGGGATTGAACCCTGAGAGCTTCCCCTTACTGCCTAGGCCCTTAAATCAATGAATGGAGCCCCAAGGAGCACAGGAAAGGGAAAAGAAAAATGGGTAGGAACCAAAATTTAACTGCCATTTCCAATGGGTGATTTATAGGAAGGAACCACCTCCTGGGACTCTGGTATGCAGAATCATTCCCCCTTTGACCTCAAGGGCTCCACTTGTGTGTTTCGGCTTTTCCCGGTTAGGGGTCGCCACAGCAGAACTCCGGTCCGCTAATGATTGGCAGTAGATTTTTACGTGCCGAGTTGCTGGCTCTGACACACAACCTTCAACGAAGGTACGCCCATTCACCCATGTCTCCACACAGAAGACCCTCTAGCTGAGAATCAAACAGGACAACGTCTTACTGTGAGGCGACAACACTACTGCAGCACCACCACTGCAGTTACAAACTAAAAAATGACCTGGAATGAAGATGAAGAAAGTATAAGAAGTTAATCTTGCCATAGACACCCATAAATCGACCTAAACAAGCTGATAAGGTAAACCAGACTGAAAGATGACCAGAAACCTGCAAAGCAAGAATCTGAAGAATAAGGTATGATTTTACCAAAACTACCAATAAGACTGTAAATCTCTTACTAAGACTTATCATAAACAATCAAGACTTTATTACTACATGAGAGACTGCCAGAACCAGCCTATCTTAAGGATGTATGACAGAAGTAATGATGCTTGACTTGAATAAAGATAAAGTGTAAATGCATTTTAGAAAAGGAAAATAAAAGAACACACAAATATAAACTATTTGACTGCAGGAAACAAATGTAATCTAAATAGGTAGGCTTTGGCAGAATATATACCTGGATTAGCCTGAAAAAAAAATGTTTTTCTCTCTCTTCCCCTCATTTTCCTACTTCTGATTACAGGTGCCAATAACGTTTTTTTTATTTTTTTTTCTCCTGGAATCTGCTATAGAATGGCACATAAGTCTGTATAGGCACCAAAGTAGGGGAGAAAAACGTTTAAAGGAGAGGGAAAGGTAAGAGAAGAATAAGGAAATGGAAACAAGACAAGTCTGCCATAAAATCTATGCTACACTGTTGTATATCTTGTTATAGCTGAGGATTTGAATACTAACATGTTTAAAAATGCATTATTAGAAGGAATAAGCTGCATGCTAAAAAGCTGTAGGTTCTGTGCTGTAACCATAATACTATAAATGTATAATGGTTTTAAGGAAGAGACTAGGGATATTTCACAGCAGTGTTTTTTTAGGGAACTAGTTTGTTAAGCTTTGTCCGTAGTGTATATAGTAACGTAAGGGGGCTAACATGCATTCATCCAACACACAAAGAGAAAACACAACCAAAGATCAGAGGGAAACTAAAAGTATACGTTAATTTCTCACTTTATTCACCCTTTTATTCCTGGTCCAGGGGTACAGTGGGTAGGCACAGGGTAAGGACAGGAATAATTAGATGCTTTCCAAAAACACATATCAACATCACATTCAAGACCATAAAACCAAACTAACAGACAAGTCATGTAGAACAAACATACTTAACAAATAAATGTGGGAAATAGAGACGTGGAATGTTAAAGGACTCCAAAATAAAGAAAAAAGAGAACTATTTTTCATCTTACCCTGAAAACCAAAGCCAATCTTATATTAATACAAGAAACACACAACTACAGAACAATGGACAGAAACTGGGGAAAGAAATGGATAAGACAAATTATAGCAACGGGATAAAACAAACAGTGCTGGGGTTGCCATAATAATTAAAAATCAATTCCAAGACAAGATACGAGACTAAGGTGGACAAAGAAGGAGGATGGTGTTACATAACATTTACCAACCCAGGATTACCAAAACCCATAATGGTGCTTAATCTATATGTACCCTGTTGTAACCAACATCACTTTTTTATGTCACTTTACCCAATTCTAAACCAACTTAAAGATCACTACCTAATACTTGGGGGTGACTAGAACACATATCAAAACCCAGAAAAAGACAAATCTAACCCGATTAAAACACACAATAAACAAGTCACATTAGCTCTAAATGAACTTAAACAAGACATTAAACTATATGACTCTTTTAAATATGGGAATAACGAGAATAAGTCGGAGAAATTCACATTCTATTCGCAGTGCCGCAAAATGTGGTCAAGAAGAGACTTCTTTTTAATCTCAGACATACTCATTAACATGGATCCAACAACAGTTATACACACTAGATTTTTCTCGGATCATTCTAAAGTCACATTGTTTATCAACTGGGACAAAAAAATGTACTTGGCTAAAAGAGGTCATAGCTAGTCATTGAATCCTAACCTGCTTATCAAAACAAATGTAATAAAGGAAGTTGAAGAAATATTAAAGACAACCCTTGCAAATATCTCCAGATCCCAGGATCCAATAGACATAGAAAGCGCTGCAGCCAAATCACATATCAGAGGAACATTCATCAAAAAAGCAGCATATTATAAAAAATACAACTAAACGAGGAGTATACATTGAAAGGGGAAATAGAACAACTGGAAAGAGAACTACTAAATAATCCTAACAGCCAAACTGAAGTTGATCTCCTAAAACTACAAAGAGACCTCTATATGTTAGAAACCAGAAATCTGTCATTTTATGAGGAAAGAATGTTAGCTAATTACGCAGAGGAAGCCCAAATACCATCCTTAGCCTTGGCCAGAATCATCTCTCAACACAAAACCACCTCAAATATATCAGAAATAAATTACAAAAGCTACACAACAAATGAAGAAATTATCAAAGTATTTGAACAAATATACTCTCAAATCTATGGAGAACAAACATTATAAACTTCTAAAGAAGATAGAGGTCTTCAAAAACTAAAATTCCCTAAACTAGATTTAGAAAAAAAAAAAAAAAAAAACTAATAGAACCTATTTCCATCAATGAGATAAGCACAACAATTAAACATTTAAAGTCACATAAGCCCCAGGACCGAATGGACTTACGTCAGAATTTTATAAAACTTTCACCCCCCTAATTGCTAAACTACTATACTATGTGCTGAACTATATAATAAATAACAACATAAATGATATTCACTTCAATGCCTCCAAAACTATTTTCATACTAAAAGAACATGCAGACCCCCAAAAACCCAGATAGTTATAGACCCATCTCCCTTTTACATATAGATACAAAGATTCTGACCCCAATACTCACAAATAGATTAAAAAAACCTGCTAGAGAAAATCATTTATCCGGAGCAATCTGGATTCACACCACAAAGACAGACCAGCGACGACACTCTAACATTGGATGCATTAATATCTTTTACAAATCAGAGGAATATTAATATCTATGCAATGGTAGTAGATGCCCACAAGGCATTTGACAGGGTCAACCTAGAAATTTTACTTCAAACATTACCTTATTTTGACATACCTATCAATTTCATTCAGATCATCCCAATTCTCTATAGCAATCCATACACATCCCTATATATAAATAAAACATGGTCAAATAGAATTATGATAAAAAACAGAACAAGACAGGAATGTCCGTTATCGCCCTTTCTATTCAACCTATACCTAAAACCCCTGTTTCTTTATATTAAAATACATACCATAACCCCCCCTCAACACACAACTTCAGAGTACATCTCACCACCTTCGCAGATGATCTGAAGATATACTTCACTACACCAAACTCAAACATAACCAAAATAATAACTGCAACTGAACAATTTTCAGTGATGTCTAACTACAAATTAAACCTCAATAAAACTAATATCTTCCCCTTAAGGCCACCCAAACTTATCTCATTAATGCCACTAATAGATACAATAAAAATTAAAGAAGAAACTAAATATCTGGGAATTACTTTCTTCCAGAGCAACAAGGAATTCTACCAGCATAACATAACTCTTAAATGGCAAAGCATAATGCAAGACTATAAAATGTGGAATAACCTTAAGCTACCATTTCTGGACAAAGTATCAATAATCAAAATGAACATTTTACCTAGACTAACATATATATTCATGACACCACAGATAAGTATACATAATAAATTATTCAAACAAATTCATACCTTCCTAGCAAAATACATATGGGAGCCCCCCCCCCCAAAAAAAGAATCTTCTATCAGAAACTTACCCAAGGGCAAAGGGGGTCTGAACCTGCCAGATTTTAAAACTTATTACTCTATTATCAACACTAACAGAATATTGAGAATAGCAGAACATAACCCGACAATGAACCAAACAATGAAAACTTGGTCACCCCCTTGGGTGACAATATTCTATAGGTACATTAAAGCACTAGGCATCAATCTCAAAGTGCTTCCCTTTTTAAACAAAAAAGATTTACAAACCTAGAACATTATAGATGCCTTAAAACATTCTATAAATATAACGCAAAAAGTTTTGAATTCTTTAAACCTTGGACAAACTATGGTAACACTACAACCCCTCCATAAAAATCCAAATCTAAAAATAAATAAGATGCTAGACTTTGACTCTTTTCCTCATTTAAAGGACAAAATAATCCAAGATATCTACCTCTACCGTATCTGTACAACCCAAGAAATGAGGAGTAACTTAAATCTACCCAAATCATATAGAATAATTCTAAGACAAATCAAAGAGCTGTGTTCCAGCAACCTCCAAAACTTTACTATACTTAATAGTGACATGGAAAACTGTACTCTGCTTTGGAAGACTATTCTTACAACAAGGAAAACAATGTCTAACTCATATAAAATGACAGGTGAAATCAAATTTCAGAAGGACCTACTTTTCTCTAACTATTGGAGAAAATTAAAACCATCCATAGATGACCAGCGAATAAGTCATGCAATCAATCTAACACTGAAAAGTATACCCCTTAAAAAACTGTCATACACGCAGCTCATGATAAATAATAATGCTTATTTCACACCCGCCATACACCATAACTTCAATGCATCCAAATCACCAAACTGCCCACACTGCAAGAACCAGGTAGCAGGCCGAATGCATATATTTTGGAGTTACAAATGTGTGTACAAACTCTGGACTTCCCTCAAGACACAACTGCAAAAAAAGGGATATCAAACATCAACACTAACATGGGAATTTACTCTTCTACATATTTGCCCATCTAACATATCAGGAAAACAAGCAAATATACTTATAATAATGTTCTTACTAGTGAAGCTATACATTGCTCTCAAATGGTTAGACCCTACAAATATATCTTGGGAGGGATTCAAAAAAATACCTATAAAACATATTTTAGCCCATAAAATAGTAATGGATAAAAGAAACAAAAATATGAAAGCCTGAGAAATTTGGGAACAAACCTTTAACATCATATTAGCATAAAATATCATACATACTACATAGTAACAAGGTACAAAGGAACCTAGAAATATACATTCGATCGCACAGTCAAACTATGGACTTGAAATCCTTATTGTATGTGCTGTTTCAATAACAACAAAATTGAATGAGAAAGC
This sequence comes from Protopterus annectens, assembly GCF_019279795.1. Classification (NCBI taxonomy): domain Eukaryota; kingdom Metazoa; phylum Chordata; order Ceratodontiformes; family Protopteridae; genus Protopterus; species Protopterus annectens. Next base: position 1,032,200,920 of record NC_056739.1, on the reverse strand, counting down.
ATCTTTGTTGTTGTGTTTTTCGGCTTTTCCCGGTTAGGGGTCGCCAAAGTGGAACTCCGGTCTGCTAATGATTGGTGGTAGATTTTTACGTGCCGAGTTGCCAGCTCTGATGCACAACCTTCAACGAAGGTACGCTCATTCACGCATGTCTCCGCACAGAAGACGCTCTAGCTGAAAATCGAACAGGACGTCTTACTGTGAGGCGACAACGCTACTGCAGCACCACCACCACACAATGAGAAAGCATCTTTGTATATAGTGTAAATAGATACGTTTTATGACCTACGTGTTACCACCGCACAATGAGAAAGCATCTTTGTATATAGTGTAAATAGATACGTTTTATGACCTATGTGTTACTATATTGCCTGCAATGTATAACACTCACCGATGATCATGCTGTAAGAATGGAATGATTGTATTTTATATAAATGAAAATTGAAAATAAAAATGATTAAAAAAAAAAACAAAAGGAATTGAATGTCCCTTTGATGACAAGAACTTAGTAGCCACTAGAGGGCAGTGAGACAACAATTTCTTTTTTTTTCCAATAATAATTCTTTATTTTTCTTTTTTTTTTTCTAAATGTTAATACAATACTACAACTTATTTACAATATATACATGAATGCTTCCAACAGTTACATAGAGTCATTATACATAACTATACACTTCTAAATAGATATTACAGAGAGAGGAAAAAAAAAAAGAATAAAAATCTAGTATCAGTATAAGACTTATCTATAGACAACTCCATAGTTAGTCTGTACTTCCCGGAGAAAAGTGGAATGGAACCTTAAGCTAAGACAATGTTAAAGATTTGCTCCCATATTTTTGTATTATTTACACTTTTCTTATGATCACTAATTAATAATTTATGTGCTAAGATATGTTTTATCGCTACACTCTTGAAATTTTCCCATGAAGTCTGGGATGGGTTCAACCAATTTGTAGCTATATATAGCTTCATTAACAAAAAGATATTTACGAGTATGATCCTTTGGGATCTATCCAAATTAGTTGGTGGAATATGCAGAATCATAAACTCCCAAGAAAGTTTAGACTGTTGATATCCCATTTTTTGTAGTTGGAATTTCAAAGAATTCCAGAGTTTAAAAATACATTTAAAACTCCAGAACATGTATAAAAGGTCAGCCGTTTTATCTATACAATATGGGCATTTGGGTGAGTTTTTTGAGTTAAATTTATGTAAAGTGAGACGCGTATAATACGCATTATTAAATATCATCAACTGAGTAAATAATAACTTCTGAAGGGACACTGATTTTAAAGTTAAGTTAATTGCTCTCACTATTTTACTATCCTCAATCATTAACAATTTCTCTTTCCAGTATTTCGACAAAAGTATTTGGTTATTATATTTCATCTCTTTCATCAAACTATATGACGCTGTTATATATTTACATTCCTGTGTTAAGGCTTGCCATAAGTTTAGGCAAATGTTTAAATCTTCTTCTTTAATTTTGAAATTCCTATTACTAAAATAGCTTATTGATAAGTCCTTTAACTGTCTTATTATAATTAAATACGAGTTAGGAAGATCCATCTCTCTTAGTATGTTAAGTATTGAGATACCTAGAAAGGGATATAAATCAAGTATGGTTAAATTACTTATAAGTGGGAATTTCTTAAGGTCTATCAACTGATTACCAATTTTCAAATTTGGATTTTTGTGAAATGGTTGAAAAATCATCATATATTGTAAAAGATTTAGTGAGTTAAACAGACTTTGTACTGATATTATATATATTTTGATATGCTCCATCAAAACGTACATTTTAAGGGTATCTTTGTTTAAAAAAGGTAATGCTTACAATTAATACCCAGACCAGCAACATGTTTATGATTTAGAATCAACCACTTAGGAGCCCATTTTGAATTGATCTTATCAAAGTTAACTACTCTTAGAATTCTATTAGCGTTTATTATTAAATAATATGTTTCAAAATTCGGTAGTTCCAACCCCCCCCTATTTTTCGGAGTCATCAGTTTGTCATAAGATATCCTAACTTTTCTAGGTTCCCATACAAATCTAGCTAATTCTGTATGAAGTTGTTTGAAGAATTTCCTGGAAATTTGAACTTGAGTAGCTCTAAAGGTATATAGTATTCTGGGAAGTATGTTCATTTTAATAATTGAGGTCTTTGCCATTATTGGTAATTTCAGATTATCCCATCTTTTTAAATCAGATACTATCTGTTCCCAAATTAACTTAACATTATTTACGTAAAAGTCTCTATTATCTGTTGAAAAAACAACCCCTAAATATTTTATTTTTTCTTCGGATTTTACCTGTCCTACCAATGGTAAAAGCGAGAAGGGTGTAGGCGTCTTTAATGGGAATACCTTGGTTTTTTTTTAATTTATTTTGTAATTAGATATTTTTGCAAAGTCTTCCACAGCTTTTAATATTTTCTTAATATCTGAAACAGGTGTTGTGCAATAAATATTCAAATCGTCCGCAAAAGCAGCCATAGAAATCTTCGTACCATAAATTATTGGAGCATTGCGATAAATATTTTGTTTGATATGTAAAAATAATGGTTCTAAATATAAATTGAATAATATAGGAGATAACGGACATCCTTGGCGGGTACCATTCTTAATTTGAATTCTTTTTGAGAGATTTCTATTAATAACTAGATTTGTATAAGGATTATTATATAGTTTTTTAAAAGTTAAAATGAATTCTTGCGGTATATTAAAACATGTTAAAGTATCAAACAAACATTCTAAGTTCACTCTATCAAAAGCTTTTTGTGCGTCAATTATGAGTGCATATGCATTACAGTTTCTGTGAGTGGCATAAGAAATCAGTGTATGAAGTGATAACGTATTATCTGTAGTTTGTCTACCATTTATAAAACCGGCTTGTTCATCTGATATTATCAGGTTAATTACCTTCTTCAGTCTATTAGCCAAAATCGATGTCATCATTTTCATATCTATATTCAAAAGTGAAATAGGTCTATAATTATCCGGGTTATGTAAATCAGTATTCTCTTTCGGTATAAGAATAGTTTTCGAAGCATTAAAGTGCGGGTCAGTAATTTTATTGTTAGTTATATAGTTAAATACCTGTGGAAGTATTTTCCCCAATATATCACTAAAAGTTTTATAGAATTCTGTGGTCAATCCATCCGGTCCCGGAGCTTTATATGGCTTCAACTTCTTAATTGCATCAGTTATCTCCTCTGAAGAAATTGGTTTAATTAAGTTCATATGAAGCTCATCACCAATCTTCGGAAAGATAATTTTCTGCAGAAAATCATTATTACTCTTATTTATATTTACTTCCTGTTGTTCACCATATACTTGTGAAAATATTAGTTCAAATACCTTCATGATATCTTCAGTATTGGTATATGTTTTATTATTAAAGTGTATTTCAGAGATTTGAGAAGGTATTTTCGATTGATTAATAATACGTGCTAGTGATTTTGAAGGGGTCTGTATGTTATTGGCGTATTTTACCAGCATTTTCTGCTCATAAAATGATAATTTACTGTTTTGTAGTAAAAAAAGGTCCTTCTGACATTTTAATAACTCCATTTCATTTTGTTTACTATAATTCCCAATTAGATCCTGATCCAGTAATTTAATTTTAGTTTCCAATTCTTGTATGTCTCTCACTTGTAATTTCTTATAATAAGTAGCCTTTTTGGAGAAACATTCCTCTAATTTGTGCTTTGGTAGTTTCCCATTCTATGTCAGACGGATGACGGTGTTCTGAAAGATTAGCTAGTAATTGATTAAAGAACTCCTGAGCTTCTTTTATTACATCTTCTTTATGCAATAGATATGGATTTAATGTCCAATTATAACATCTAAAGTGTATCTTATGACTAGTGTCCTTATTGAAAGTTAATGTGATCCTAGAATGATCCGACAAATGTCAAGCTTGTATGTATATATATGGATCAAAAAACATTAGTGCGTCTGAAATTAGAAAAAAGTCGATCCTGGACCACATTTTATGACAACTTGAATAAAATGTAAAGTTATTAGCGTTCATTTGATTCTTATTATATTTAAATGGATCATATAATTTAAAATCTGTTTTAAATTCCTGTAATGCTATCACTGCTTGGTTATTAAAGGACCTATGAGAGCTTGATTTATCTAATTTAGGGTCTTGGTATGTATTCCAGTCACCTCCTATTATTATATAGTAATTATTATATTGATTCAGGATAAAATAAATTGATGTTATGAAAATTTGTTGATTGGTGCATGGGGCATATATGTTAAGAAGTATCACCGGTTTATCGTAAAGTTTGGATACGAGAATCACATAACACCATCTTCCCTCTTTGTCCATTTTAAAATCTAGGATTTTCTCTTGGTACTGACTTTTAATAATAATCACCACTCCTGCAGTATTAGTTGTCCCTTCCGAAGCTATCACCTCTCTAATCCATTTCTTATTTTTAAGGGCAGTCCATTGATCGTTAGTCAAATGGGTTTCTTGTAACAAAATAAAACATGCTTTTGACTGGAGGAGTAAATGAAAAAATAATTTCCTTTTTTTCAAGTTCTGGAAGCCCTTAACATTCTATGAGTCTATTATCCACATACTAAGATTTTTAAAACTTTAAAGTATATTTTAAAATTGCAAAACGATACTAGATTCAGATGTATTAGCACAGTATGTAATATCTGGAAGCAATCTTGACGTCCTATCCCTAACCAGTGCCTATCCACTATTCCCCTGGACCAGGACAAACATAGGTTTTTTACACTCTATAAACTTCTATTGGTACACATCATTACTAAATATCTGTTCTTTATCTTACAAAATAACACACTAAAAACATGCAAAAAACCAATAATGACTACATCTAACTCTACAAACCCTAACCAAAACATTCCCTACTAAACACTGGTATCTATCTAGAGCTCCTGACCACATTATTTAGTTAACACAAATGATATTCCTTACATGCAAAATTACTATTCTACCTCTCTGATAGTTCACATATATTATTAGTTCTATAATTTGGTTATATTACCCTAGAATATCTAATTATCTTATTTAAATCTAACCTAAACAGATATATGACAGTTCTTCTATTAAACAGTAATGTTATTAACTTCAAGATAATACACTATATGTTTAATTTATATTTAAAGCATTAAATTTGACATTGTTTATCTAATCTAATTTATTTAACATTGTGATGACAGCAGCATTGGTGAATACAAATAGCATTAACTATTCTTAGCAGATACTATATTTAAATATATAAACAATATGTAAATAGCACAGTTCACAAAACATACAGAACCACATCAGAAAAATAACCTTCCATTTCCCTAGGAATACCAGGATATATTATGTGCTTTTAATTTATTTACTATCCCTGTATTAAAACCCCTTTGTATCTAAATATTTACAGTATTAAGACACAATCTAAAAGCAGGAGAATAAATATTGCAGTACAGTACAATATTATTGGCACATCCACATTCAGGCAAACTACCTAGGAAAATATAATAACTATGATAACTTTATGTTACTTCTACCATATTAGTTAAATGACACATTTTAACCATTACATTAATATTCAGTTTAAATCCTACCTGAATGAATTCACATTCCCTTTTACAGAAAAAAAAGTTGAAACACACATTAAAAGTCCACGAAGCCTCGTTTTTCATTCCCAGTAGGTTCCCCTGCTTCCACAAAGCTCTATCTACTTCCTGGTCATGAAATCCTGTTTTCGAATTCGCGAAGGGGGAACCATTACGCGGACGGACTTCCGGATGTGCCACAATGAAAGCGGACCCTCAGCAGCATCTAAAGGACTTCCTGTTGCCTCACGAGGGTACACAGTTCGTAGAAGCTGTAGAAGTTCGTGGAATCTTCATAAACAAGCTGGACCTGCAAAAAAAAACTAGTTAATTATTAACCAAGGGGCCTGGTGAAGAAGAAAGAACAAACAAAGGATTTTGGAGCCTCGAGGTATAATAGGCATGGAATCCCAGTATCCACGTTGCTGTAAGCAGACTGAATGCTCCAGTTAAGCTTCCGAAGTTGGGAGGGATTTGAAAATCTTCAAAAAGGTAAGTTTTGCTTCTTTTTTTGTAGAAATGGAATATTTGGATCCATCAACTGTAAAAATTAATGTATTAGGTATTTCATCTGGAATTTAATATTTTTTTCAATAAGGAACTTGCAGTATGGAGCTAATGCTTGTTTGGCTTGTCTTATTTGCAATGGTAAATCCTGTCCCATAGAAACTCTATTATTTTGCCACATAACATAACCTCCATTCTTTTTAACAGTTAGAATTATTTTATTTACATCGTGGTAATTGAGAATTTTGACATAAACCAGTCTAGGAATATTTGAGGCTTGTGTTTCCCTGAGAGCTCTATGGGCTCTTTCTATAACAATTTGCTTAGCCATATCAGAGTCTTTGAACAATATTTCCAGTATTTGTATAATGGTAGACATTAGCTCATTATATTGAATAGTTTCAGGAATTCCTCTGATAATTATGTTGTTCCTTCTGGATCTTGCCTCCAAGTCCAGAATCTTGTTTTGCATAGATTGAATGTCCAGGTCATGAATATCTGTTTTTTTGTAAGCAATGTTATTCTGTCCTCATTTTCAGATATCCTAGCTTCTGATTTATCTATCCTTTCAAGAATTTGACTGCATGTGGCACCAAAAGAAATTACCTGGTTTGAAAGTTCTTTTAAAGCTTCTTGTATGGGCAACAAAGCAGTTTTGATGTCTTCCATGTTAGCCAGTTGATCCGGTTTATTTGTCATTCCAGCTTTTAAAAGTTCCTGTTGTTTTACAGTTTTCTGTCTTTTGATTGTTGAATCTTTTTCTGGTGACTGCAGTGCTGATAATTTGGTTTTAGTTGTTGTTGTTTCCATGCTTTTTTCCTCTTTTGACATCGTGAAACGCAAATCAGACAGATCCTTTGTTTAATACTCTTTTCAGAGTCAGGCAGACAATCAGCTCTAATCCTGTGAATTTAATTGGTTTCCTTCTGATCTTTTACCTCTCAGGCAATGTTTGATTGTAGTAGAATAGTTATATCCAACGATTAATACAAAAAATCTTGTAGTATAATCTCAGGGTTGATTTTTATTCCGAGTACCTGGAGAGTTGTAGATGTACAGTGTCTACAGAATGGCGGCCATCTTTGTCTCAGACAACAATTTCAAGTTCCTTTTCATCTGGTTGGAAACTTTTCTAAATAAACAGGCATGTCAGATTGTTAGAGCAGACAGCGGTAACTTAGTTTGTTACCACACACTGAAATTGTTGTGCTTGTGTGTGTGTGTGTGTGTGTGTGTGTGTGTGTGTGTGTGTGTGTGTGTGTGTGTGTGTGTGTGTACAAAATGTACATATTAAGAGTAAAATTCCAGAGTCCTAATAAAAAAAAAAATTGAGTATAATATACTTCTGGTCAATTATCCTTAACTTTGCAGGTTATTGTTAAGCAGTAATCCATGAAGAAGCCCAGTGATCAACAAAGCCAACCTACAGTAAATCCTGGGGCACCTGCACCTAGGAGTGGATAATTGTTATTATACAATGAACCGATTTAAGAAAGACATTGATTACCTTTCTTAAATAATTTCATTGCATAATGGCACTTTAGTGTTCTTCCCCTTCCTCTGCTCTATAGTGTTGTACTGTACATGCATAACACACATATCTGCACACTTGTACAGTACATTAGGAGAGTTCAGTAGGGTAGATAGGGACTCATTTATGTTTTTAAATGTGTGTGGTCACAAAGATTTTACTATGGATATGGCAAAAAAATATGAGGAAAATCTAGGGTAATCTGCAAAACTATGTTGAGAAATGGTTACCAGTGGTATGATCAATTGTACTTTCAGTAGTCACACTTCTCAGCTATTTACAGTTTTGCAGAACTTACCTGATTTTTCCGATATTTAACACTGCATCTCTTAGAATATCTTTTGGTTAATATTAAGGAGCATATTCCAATAGAAAGCCAGCTGCTCTACAAGACTTAAGTGGATAGACTCTTTTCTATTAGAATAGAATTACAATGGGCTCACTAATCCTGCATGTAATCACCTTGCAAGTTTTGGAATACTGTTACCATTTATTTTACAATTGCTGTCACTACACAGAGTTCCTCTTGATTTAATTTCTCCAACTATTTGGGGTTTCTAATACTATGACAGGAATAGATCCCATTTCTAAGTCAGGGTCTGAATGATGTTCAGGAAACCAGTAGTGTTTCAGTCTTCGATGTTAAACAAGAGTGCTATTCTTAGCACTAACAATGTGCTCAGAATTGCCTCCTTCTATAATTCATTTGGAGCTACATGTATTGTAGTATATTTAGGTACAACTGTAAATTCCTTTTATTAGACCTTTTGCTTCTGTCTTCCAAAAAATACTCTTATTTCTGCTCGCAAATCCTGGTATGTGACTTTGTCTCTCTTTGTTCATGTTAGAAAAATGTGTATTTGAATATATGAGAAATGCTAGTTTAAAAGCAAAGTAGTATATAATGCATTTTATTCTATTAATCATATAACAGCACAGATTAATTCATGTGTAAATGTAAGTAGTTTTGAAACTGCAATGTGGTTTGAAGCAAAGCTGATCTCTGACCCTGGCAGAATGCTAGCTTAGCAAGTTTTAATGTTTATGCTTTTCACAAGTGATTATCTGCTGGGTCAGGAAATTAAATGTGTGAAATAATGAAATCTTCTGCTCTTTCCTGTTGGAATGATTTGGCCTTGTATATGTGTTACTAAGATAGCACGCAGCTGTGTGAGAAAGTGTAACAGAGAACAAAGACGTGTATTAAAAGACTGAAGATGCTATTGTATTCGAGCTGATATGAAACCTTGAACAAGTAACTTTACAGAAAGACATTATGACTGACCAGCTGGATAGCAAGGCCGTATTGTATCTAGAGGAAAACTTTTTTAAAATATACAGCATCAGCAGATTTAATGAATAAAGAACTGTAAGCTAAAGTGATGTAGATGCCCTGTGACATATCACGTCAGTAAGGTGGGCATAGCTTAAATGTTAAACCTATATAAAATTGTGTGCTTCCTGTTTCATGTCAGACAAAATTCTGTACTTGTACGTTTTTTGCCACCTGGTGTACACTAGTAAACTTTTGAATCTGAACCTCCTGTGTATTGAATTCTTAATTTTATTTAACAGTTCATAAGACACTGTAATCAGTGGGTGTAGCAATTTCAATGATCAATGCTACTTTTTCATGGACTACTACTATATCTGGTTTTCTCACATCTATTTTTTGAACTGTTGGTAATGGATGATCCTATGTGATATAGACTTTATCATTATCTATAATAGCTTATAGTTCATGTTTCCAATGTTTCTCAGCTACTTCTATATTGTAGTCTTTGCACAATCCCCACTGCAACAGTATTGCCACATTAAAGTGCCTTTCAGTATACAGGCCCTTTGCCATAAGTGTATCACACCCGGCAACAAGACGTTTGACTGTTTCCAGTTTTGTTTTACAGAACCGGCATTTGTCTGTTTCTCCCACCTTTTTAATAGACTTTGCAAAACAACATGTATGTAGTCCCCCATCCTGGATCACCATTATTAGCCTTTAATAGCCTTTCATCTTTTGGTTTCAATTTACCTCTCCTTAACTACTCCTGCATCAAATCTTGGTCAACATGAGATTGTTCCAGAAGATCTCTGTAATTGTCCTTATCTTTGTGGATTTTCCAATGTTCTTTCCTTTTCATCTGACCCATTCCCTTGTTCTTTTTCTTTTTTCCCCTTATATTTTTTTCTTTTATACTGGTGTTCCTTTGCTGATGTAGTGAACATAAAGAGCTCACTTTTAGATTAAGTAAAGTCTTTTATTGTGCACATTGGTAAGCACTTTCACTGTTCGCTTCATCAGACCATTAAAATCTCATAAAATAAAAGTGCTGTCTCTTATAGTAGCAAACAGCCATACAAAACACTCAGATAATTATACAATAAATCTGTTAAAGATGTAACACTCATATAAAAATATAGCACTCATATAAAAATAAAAAACTCATATAAAATACTAGCATTCATTATAAAATGCAAGTACTAACATTGTATAAAAGAACTTTTGTATAATGCATATGCTCTCAAAATGAATAACATAAATATAAGTACATATAACAATTTCTACTTTACAGGCTATACGTAAAGGGTAGAAATAGATATATAAATATATGTAACGAAATGTATTTCTAAAAAACCCAACAGACAATTAGTAACATCACAAAATAATAAATGAATAAGGAACAAATATTTTGTGATTCAGCTAAACATTAAAAACTATTATAAAGTGAATGGAAGAAACCCTAACTAACAAACAATCTTCTAGACTTCAGAATGGGTTTCAACGAAGCTCTCTCATTGAGACCTCTACCTCAATCTGCTCTCAGCCTCAAAATCCAACCCATCTGCCTCTTCTCAGTGCCATTCCTTATGTCACCCTCATGGGCAATGGGCAAGATGACATCTATGACCATAAATCTAAAATTGTGGTCTTCACCCACTGCCATAACATGTTTTGCTAAAGTATTATTAGGTGACCTCACCCTAAGGGCATATAAATGTTCTCTTATTCTATTTCTAAACACCCTGTTTGTCTTACCAACACAGAATGATCTACAGGTATCACAAACAGCAAGGTAAACCACATGCGGGGTATTACAGTCTGCAAAGGCATTAAACCTAAAGTCCTGCCCTGTATCAGGGTGCACAAACCAATCACTCAAATCTATCTATCCACAGAAATTACACTGCCCACATGGGAGGGTACCTGAGAGCTGCTCATAACCAATATCATGCCTATCAAAAGGATGGCATAGAATTCCCTTTAAGTTAGGCTTGTTTTTATATCTAAACTTTGGTCTATCACCCACAATCTCCTTGATATCAGGGTTAGTAGTAAGCACCCCCCAATCTTTACTGATAATACCATAGACCATCCTATTGTCCGTAGTAAAGTACATCGGTATCCTAGTTTCAGGGGAATAGGTAGCAGGAACATTGCCTACATTATCCTCAATAGGGTTGGAAAACTATGGGCTGGCTCTCCCTCATCTAAGTAAGTCCAGTTCTAATAGCCCTTCATTAATTTCTTCATTGTTATAACCTCGCTTCAAAAATCTTTCCTGCAAAACATTCAGTTCAGACTCAAACCCTATATCTGATGCATTCAGGCGAGAGACTCGCATTCCCTGCCCTTTAATTACATTTCTACATATATAATGAGGATGCATGTTTCGTCTGTGTAGAAGGGTGTTCCTATGAAAGACCCCAGTGTTAATGAGTCCACTTTCTAACCTTTCAACATATACATCCAGATATTCTATCCTATTCAAAGAAAATGTCATGGTAAACTTTAAATAGTCATATTATTAATTTCTGTTATGAACATCTTCAATTTATCTATGTCCCCAATCCAAAGGAAAAAAATGTTGTCCACAAAACCACGGTAGAAGGGGATGTATCTCCTGTAATCCTCCATCAGGAGCAATTTGTCCTCTTCCCAAAGAGCTAGAACATGCTGGCATAGCTATTGGCACAGGAGGTGCCCATAGCCATGCCATCATGCTGTAAATACATCACCTGGTCAAACAGAAAAATATTATTTTCTAGGACGACTTCCAGAAATAAGCAGATCAAATCTATCTGTCTTTCATCATACCCACTGTGTTTAAATATTGTTTGACAGAATCAATCCTTGAATCATTTGGACGGTGAACAGAGACTGTACATCTAGGGTTACAAAAAATGTGCCAGCACCCAACTGTAGGTTGTTGGTGAAACTACAGAAGTCTAATAGGAATTGTCTAGTATCTCTCAGTACAACTGGATTTGAGTCCAATACTGGCCAAAGGAACTTTTCTACATATATGGAGAAGGGTTCGGTACACCAACCCCTACCCGAGACAATCGGTCTCATAGGGGGGTTTTCTCCATTTTTGTGGATCTTGGTAGACCCTTTATAACTGGTATCATTAGGTATTCTACCTCCAAGAATCTACATAACTCAGCAGTTATAATATGGCTTTTAACCATGTCATCCAACATCCTATAAATTCTATAATTAAGGGCACTGATCCCTACACCACTAATCACACTATAATATCTAGCATCACTAAGCATGTTTCTCATAGAGCACTGATACTTTTCTTTGTCCATGATTACCACTGGCCCACCCTTATCGGCAGGTCTAATTGTTATGGTTTTGTCATTCCGTAATCTCTTTAGGGCATTCCGTTCCTTAAAAGTTAAATTATATTTAGTCTTGCTGATCCTTTTCTTAAAATTCTCATCATTAAAGCTTTTATGTACATCATCCTCCACTAATTTATAAAAAGCTTCTACCAAGGGGTGATTGTTCAGCATATACAAACTAGTTTTTTTTTAAATTAGTGACATGATCATTACTATTGCTCCCAAATTCAAGATTCAACATGAGGTTCCTATTGAATATCTTTATATCTGTTAAAATATCTGTTTGGTTACTATGTTTGGTCGGAATGAAGTTGAGCCCTTTGTTCAATACAGCAAGCTCATCAGTGTCTAACGTCCACTTAGAAATGTTCCATACTAGACAGCCCCAACTTGATTCCACATTTTCTTGAGAGACTGGTTGGATTGTCTCTCTCTGCTGAGTATTTGTATTTCTGTCTCCCTTGGTTGATTGAATTGGTTCTCCTCATCCCCCTCTCTACAGAAATGGGTAAAGGGAGTTGGTGAAAACCCATAACCACAGGATTTCCATTCCCCGTGGATGTACCTGCTGTTTCAATTCGCACCACTTTCGGACGCACATCAGCTTGAGCTACTGTCTCATTACCAACCACGGAATCATTCAAAGCATTCATCTGAGTTTGTTAGTTAGTTTGTACTTGTAAAACTGTTGGACCCGCTGGTCCTGCATCTGTAGACACTGATTGTGAGATGCATATCTCTGTCCCTCTATCAATATTAGCCATGGTACCATCAGATGTATTGCCCCTATTAATGCATGATGGTAAAACACCATCATTTCCTTGATCATTCCGTCTATCAAGGTCACTAGCCCTTGGCCAAATAAAGACATGGCCTTGTTGAAAGTCTCTTGTACCCTTGTCAGTCTTGCTTCTTTTTTGCTGAAGCAACCTCCTTTCATAAACTAAAATCCCGTCTAGTACACTATCCAACAAACGATCAACAGCAAAGTAAGTAAATCGACTGTACAATGCCTGCTGCTGCTCTAAAATTGAATGTCTTAAGAACTCATCCTCTGGCTTAAAATACTCAGTTAACAAATTCAAGTATTTTGTGCTTACCTCCAAGTTGAGCTGTTGGCATTTGGCAAGGAGGTCAGGATACTGTGCTCTGTATGTTGGCATCTTCAAAACATGTAATCCTCTCGGTATAACTTTCCTTGCTAAACACACCTCAAAGTGCTGTCTTTGAGTGGTTAGCCATTTAAGTTTTATAGAATCACTTTCAAGCTTTTCTATCGCATTTTTCAGTTGTTCTGATTCCGCCTTACTCACGGAGGACACCATCTCTCCAGAACTGACCTCATAGAGGAGGAGGAGGGGATTACTGTCATTCCTCATAAAGGCTTGAAACCTGTCCAATAGGCTTTCACCACTCCTGACAGACCTGACTGGTCTATATTCCAATTCTATGCTAGCCATGGATCCTTCTACCATGTCCCCAAAGAGTGTAACAAAGATAAATAGCAGTAAAATAGGATACAAAACACTCCACAGGATAAATGCCTCACTGCTAGTTAAGAATATATACTAAAATCCAAACAAGATCAAGTAGCAGAGGCAACTATGTATCATCAAAAATGGCAAAACTCACTTTTAGATTAAGTAAAGTCTTTTATTGTGCACACTGGTAAGCGCTTTCACTGTTCCCTTCATCAGACCATTAAAAATCTCATAAAAGTGCTCTCTCTTATACTAGAAAACAGCCATGCAAAACACTCATATAATTAATAAATCTGTTAAAGATGTAGCACTCATATAAAAATTTTGCACTCATATAAAAAATATAGCACTCATAAAAAATACTAGCATTTTCCAACCCTATTGAGGATAATGTAGGCAATGTTCCTGCTACCTATTCCCCTGAAACTAGGATACCGATGTACTTTACTATGGACAATAGGATGGTCTACGGTATTATCAGTAAACAATGGGGGGTGCTTACCACTAACCCTGATATCAAGGAGACTGTGGGTGATAGACCAAAGTTTAGATTTAAAAACAAGCCTAACTTAAAGAGAATTCTATGCCAACCTTTTGATAGGCATGATATTGGTTATGAGCAGCTCTCAGGTTCCCTCCCATGTGGGCAATGTAATTTCTGTGGATGCATATATTCGAGTGGCAGGTTTGTGCACCCTGATATAGGGCAGGACTTTAGGTTTAATGCCTCTGCAGACTGTAATACCCCGCATGTGGTTTACCTTGCTGTTTGTGATATCTGTAGATCATTCTATGTTGGTAAGACAAACAGGGTGTTTAATAATGGAATATGAGAACATTTATATGACCTTAGGGTGAGGTCACCTAATAATGCTTTCTGAAACATGTTATGGCAGTGGGTGAAGACCACAATTTTAGATTTATGGTCATAGATGTCATCTTGCCCATTACCTGTGAGGGTGACATAAGGAATGGGACAGAGAAGAGGGTGATGGATTGGATTTTGAGGCTGAGAGCAGATCGAGGCAGAGGCCTCAATGATAGAGCCTCGTTGAAACCCATTCTGAAGTCTAGAAGATTGTTTGTTGGTTAGAGTTTCTTCTATTCACTTTATAATAGTTTTTAATGTTTAGCTGAACCACAAAATATTTGTTCCTTATTCATTTATTATTTTGTGATGTTACTAATTGTCTGTTGGGTTTTTTAGAAATACATGTCATTACATATATTTATATATCTATTTCTACCCTTTACATATAACCTATAAAGTAGAAATTGTTATATGTACATATATTTATGTTATTCATTTTTGAGAGCATATGAATTATGCAAAAGTTATTTTATACAATGTTAGTACTTGCATTTTATAATGAATGCTAGTATTTTATATGAGTGCTTTATTTTTTATATGAGTGCTCTATTTTTATATGAGTGCTACATCTTTAACAGATTTATTGTATAATTATCTGAGTGTTTTGTTTGGCTGTTTGCTAGTATAAGAGACAGCACTTTTATTGTATGAGATTTTAATGGTCTGATGAAGCGACAGTGAAAGCGCTTACCAGTGTACATAATAAAAGACTTTATTTAATCTAACAGTGAGTTTTGGCATTTCTGATGATACATGGTTGCCTCTGCTGCTTGATCTTGTTTGGATTTTACTATATATTATTTATTAGCAGTGATGCATTCATCCTGTGGAGTGTTTTGTATCCTGTTATAAAGCCCAGTTACTTAAAAGACATTATCTTCTGCACCTGTATTATGTACCTCTTTGTTTTGCCCTCTACTGACAAGCGATCCAAAGTTTACTACTCCCTGGACATATCCTTTCTCCCATTATTTCATGCACCCTTTTGGTAGCTTTTGTCTGGATAACTTCCATCCCCCTATTGTTCCTCTGCATACATGACCTCCAATTGCACATACAAAGCCTAAAGAAGGCTTCAAGAAGTGAGGGAATTGACTCACTGACGATAAGGATGCATTACTCAGCCTCACCACAGAAGAGATAAGAAGAGATCTAAGGAGAGCGAACCCCAGGAAGGCTGCTGGCCCAGACAACATACTAGGCAACATGTTAAAAGGCTGTAATGATCAACTACACAGAGTGCTCAAGGAAATATTTAACACATCTCATGCCATGGTGAAAGTACCCACATGCTACAAGGAAACTAACATCATCCCACTACCTAAGTAAACCACTCTCTCCAACCTAAACAATTATAGAGCAGTTACTCTGGCATCCACTGTTATGAAATGTTTTGAGTGGCTGATCAAAACGCATCTTTCATCATGCCTACCTCCTGATTTTGACCCTCTGCAGTTTGCGTACACAGCTAACTGATCAATGGCTGATGCCATATCAGTAGCACTACACATCTCCCTTGAGCTTTTAGAGGGAAAAGACAACTATGTGAGGATGCTGTTCATAGACTGCAGCTCTGCATTTAATACTGTGGTACCAATGCAGCTGACAGAAAAACTGGCACATTTAGGAATCAGTAAACATCTCTGTATTTGGATACTGGACTCCCTGATTGAGATACCACACAGGGTGTGTTTGGTTCAGAAATCATGTTTGGTTCAGAAATCATCAAAGTGCATCACGATAAACACTGGTGGTCCACAGGGATGTATTCTCAGCCCACTGTTATTCACCATACTGACCCCCGACCGCTATGCTAAGCACAAGTCCAACCATATCATCAAGTTTGCTGATGACATCACAGACGTGGTGCTCCTCACAAAAGGAGGATGAAAGGGTGTCCAGAGAGGAGGTGGCATCTCTGATCAGTTGGTGTGAGTGGTATAACCCTGACCTGAATGTAAGCAAGACATCCAGCACTCAGAATCAATGTTGAGTGTGTGTAGAGGGTTAAGAGTATGAAACTCCTGGCTGTACACAAAGAGGATCTCTCGTGGTCAGAAAACACCAGCCAACTGGTCAAGAAAGTGCATCAATGCCTGCACTTTTTAAGAAGGCTGAAAAAACTAAGCTTCCTCCTTATATTCTCTCCACCTTCTATACAGCTGCAACAAAGAGCAATTCTTACCTGTAACTTCACAGTGTGGTTTAGAAACTGCACTGTGGTGGTGGTGTTGCGGTAGTGTTGTCACCTCACAGTAAGACGTTGTCCTGTTTGATTCTCAGCTAAAGCATCTTCTGTGTGGAGACATGCTTGAATGGGCGTACCTTCGTTGAAGGTTGTGCATCAGGGCCGGCAACTTGGCACGTAAAAGTCTCCTGCCAATCATTAGCGGACCGAAGTTCCGCTGTGGCGACCCCTAACCGGGAAAAGCCGAAAGACACAACAACAAAAACAGTTATCGAAAGGAAGGCAATACAAAGAGAGGTGAGAGCTGCAGAGAAGGTAACAGGTTATAGTCTTCCATCGATAGATGCATCTTATTCTGCAAGAAGCATCTGAAAGTTCACCAAAATAATATACGACAACACGCAACTTGTGCATAGACTGTTGAAGCATCTGCCATTGGGCAGGAGATATCACAGCATCCACTGCAGGACTGAAAGATTCAATAACAATTTCTACTCTACATTGATTAAAGTTCTGAAATTGGGCATTAGTCCCAGGGGTCTGTACACATAATACATCAATTTTTATTTATTTTTGCAATATATATTTAATATATTCCAAGTAAGTGCAATATTTATTTATTATATCCCTTGTCAGTACTTAACTCACTCAAGTGGAATATTAGACAAATAACTTAGGCATTTCAATCTGTAGTGTGTTTTGGTTTACTTTAAATAGGGTAGTTAATAAACTCAGGGGAGAGTATTCTTTTTGTACATGAGTGTTGGCAAATGTCTCTGCTCTTTCTTGTGTGTATGGAAGTAGTACTGCATTTGTTGTTATTTCTCTACTTGTATGTGTTTCATTTTTTTTGTAATCTCAAGAACTGAGCTAATGCATGAAATTTCATTTAGGCTACACGTGTGTAGTACTAAATAACAATAAAGTTTACTTTGACTTTTGTTTATAGTCTGCATTATTGTGAACAATCATCAGCATCTCTTTGTTATAGCCAGTGCTCCTCAGTCTGCCCTTAAGAGTCCACTTAATGGGTTACATAAACCCCCAAGTTTTTTCATTCTCTATTGTCTTCAGTAACATTTAATGCCAGTTGATATTTCATAGCATGGTAATAGTGACTTAAGTGCAATATTTTCTCAATCTGCAAATCAAATCAAAAGCCACCTTACTGCCACTTGTTCAGGCTTTTCAATTTTTTCCCCTATTCCTTACTATTGTACTGTAGATTGCAAAATGCTTCTGCAGTCTACTGGCTTTAAGTTGCTTACCTCCCTTTTTGCTTCCCCTTTTACCACCTTGCACATTTTATTGCAGTTGTAATTGTTGGCATTTCAAACACTTCACTAAGAGCCTTCACAATCCTATTTACTACCCTTCTTTCTGAATTCCTTTTTTTGTTATAGCTATATGTCACTTCAAGTGATAATATTTTTAGCTGTGAGTGTGTTAATGTGCTAGTTTGCTTCAGTAACCAAATTCTGAGACTAGCTATCCGTTAAAATAATGGTAGTGAAATTATTAGTTTATGTGCCTGCAGCTTTATGGCTAGTAGGGAGTTACCTTTAAATCTATCCCTGAAAATACAAGCTTCTGTGAGTAGAAAGGCTTTTTCTTATGCACTAATAATATGCTCCTAGACACAAGGGAATGAGGCAAGACCTTTTAACTTACACTTGAGTTCTAGACTTTCAGCTATGTTTTTTTTTTATATTTTTATGTCATCTCGTTAAGCTGCCTTGTTGATTATATTCAAATTCAGTTGTTGACTCCTGTGTTAGAATACAGGCAGTCATCTCTTAACACCTGCTAGAGTTCCTAGAATGCCTTCACACAGACTGTCTTTCCTTAGACATGAAGCATCCCTAATTCCATATATCTCATTTGGTCCTATGTGCACACCACTTGGTGACACTTTATGGTCATAATCCTCTAGAATGAGCAGTAGCAAATCCCACCCAAGTCAATTATCCTGGTAGTGAATGCACTCTCAATATCCAAATACAAACCGTGGCTATTAGTGAATGGTAAAACAACCACCTTCAGACAGAGTATTTATTTGTTTCCCCGGGGTATGTAGTCTTGGAGTTGTTGTATATATTAATATACAAAACACTTAAAATGGAGAATACACAAAACAGTGAACCCCAAAGCATAGAAAAAAATTAATAAGTAAAATAATAATGAATCACAACACACTGAATACTTCTCTTCCACTAAACCACAATTTATCAGAAACCCCTTGCTATAAAACTGAGATCAAGTGACATCTTGGTAGTGGTACTATTCAGGAAAGGGTTTTAGGTAATCTAATGTGTAGGGTTGGGATTAGGGGCAGGGACAGGGTTAGGATAAGGACATGAATGTGGGCAGGGTTTCTTTTGCTATATCTACTGCACTACAAGGAGAACAAATGTCTGATCAACTGGCCATTTGAGATGATGAAAAGAATATAAACCATTAAGTATAAGGCCAGACAGCCAGAAGGAGGACACAAAGTATTTATTTTTTTTTTTGCATTAATGTGCTGAAGTCATGGAAAGAAGCAGAGAATTCGGCAAGTAGACTACAAGCTGAATTTCCTACAAGAGAGACCAGGGAGCCTCTACCTGAAGTACAAGGAATCCTGTTCAACAATAAAAAAGCAGGAAATGAGACAATACTCCTTTATTTCTTCACAAAAATTATGTAAAATATCTGGAAGAACTAAAGCAATAGAAAAAATATAGATACAACATACAGAGTGAAGGTTAGACTACGATTTTATAAATTAGCAGAGTCCCAGAAACAATTCTAAACAGAAAAACATTAAAAAATTGCTCAAAAATGTGATGAAATTATTATATTTTGCAACAAATTTAGGGAACTGAATAATGTTTCAATGTTTGATAGCTATCCCAAGCAAAAAACTGATAAACTGACAGAGAATCTAGTGAAGGTCAGATACTTGACAAAGATACTGGTGAATATGACTGAGACCCTCTGTTAAAAAACAGCTTTTGTAACACATGATGGTCTGTTTCCATACACAATATTATCATATGGTATACATGAAGCTCTAGTCACCTTTCAGAGGTTGATGTATAAAATACTGAAGCTCCACTTGTGATATGCTGTTCACATCTGGGCATCAAGGTAATTTATTTAGAGAACGCTGTATCTAAGAGAACTTGACTGAACTGCAGGCTGTTTCAGAACCTATAAAACTGGCAAATATGGATGTAAAAGCTAAGAAAAGTAAACTACATAGGGTAGAATTTAAGTACTTAAGGCACTATATATAAGGAGGTGATTAAGACCACAAACAAAAAATGCAGAGGTCATAAAAATGACTGGTTCCCTCAATTAACAGACAGATGAAGGCTTTTGTTTGGAGTAACTGGGTAATTCAGAAAGCTTGTTCCTAAATTTGAGCCCCCCCCCTTACAAAAGGAAAAACTTCTGTCAAGGTACAAAAGCCCTTTGAGTCAGAGGAATTAGTCAGCTAAAATGTATTGTTTACCCTGAACCTGTAAGCAACTCATGGTTTTAATAAAGAGTTTATGTTATACCGATCCATCAGAGGTATGCTTGGTGCAGAGCTATCCTAAGAGATTAAAAGTGAAGAGCACCATGTCTGCAGGAAACTGAACAATGCAGAAAGGAGATACTCAGCTACTGAAAGAGAGTTTTTGGCAAAACAACTGGGTTTTCTATGCCTTGAAATATAATGTTTAGCCAGGCACTTCACTTTAATGACAGGTAATGCCCCTTTACCATAATTCATAATTAAGGAGGAAAAATTGATGGAAATGCAAAATTGTAATAGTGGGCATTATCCCTGCAGTCCTGTTAATATAAAGTGACACACAGACTCAACATAACCAATAGAAATGCTGATGGGTTGTCCAGGGCCTAAAACCCATCCTTAGGATTTCAAAAGTGTTAGTTGTGTGTGTGTGGGGGGGGGGGCAGGATTAACATAGCATGTTTCTCATGGAAAGAGTGTGTGTGTGTGTGTTTGTGTTTATACCTCTAAATGTATATTCAGAATATATAGTGCAATACAGAAATGGGAATATTTTCATAGCAGTTCGCTAGATCACAAAGTCATAATTGCCCATCTTTGATGTAAAAGGTGTAAAGTGGAGAGCTAAACTCAGTAAGTTATTTGCTCACATGGAGGTTGTCTGAAGGAAAACCTGGAAATATAGAATGGAATACCTGAGTTGTTTTAGAGCTGAAATTTGGGCTTCATGGAGTCCTGAAGCCTTGAAATTTCATTAGATTACAAGGCAGTCTTTATCCAGTAGGGTTTAAGTGGACTGAACAGTATTATAAGACATTCATTAAGATACAGATTGTTTTCTTCTGAAACTACAACAGCAAGATGGGAAATGTGTTGGTTTATGGATTACTAATAAATCTGTGTTTTATGTATGTCTTGCCTCTAGAGTCTTTTTAGGAACTTAAAATATGCATACATGTATGATATATATGAGAGAGAGAGAGAGATCAATACATTGAGTCACCATTGTTGACTGTTTTGTGATTAGCTCACACATATTGATCACAAATCAGTGACAGTGAAAAACCATAAAGCAATCCTCAGGGATGGACTTTAGTACGGGTCCTGCTAGAAGACAAAACTCTTCCCCTTTGAAGTCAATGAACTGTGTTCTACAATGTGTAATTCCATCACAATGTCATAGTGCAGTCACACAAACACTGTGCAAAGATAAGCTGTAGCCTGACTTAACAGTTTGTTTAAATGAAATACTATTGTTTAAGGTGATTACTGAATCTCAGCATTGAAAGTAAGGTACTAATATGAAGGTAGCACACTTTTGCAGTAGGTAATAAAGTCCTGTCACAACAAGAACTTTTGTGGTTCACTTCTAGATTGTGGTGACCACTATATGGAGTCTGCATGTACTCCTCCTATTCTGTAAATTTATTTATACAAATATTGCTGAACTCACTTTTCTTCATCATTGCATTTAGTTGTATAAATAACAGAATAACGATTAAACACCAAAAATATATGTAACTTCTTACATATTTATCTGTAAAAGTTCTGAAATACTTTTACTTTTTTATTTCATGGTTTGCTAATCACAGCCAGAAAAATAAATAAATAAATAGATAAATAAATAAAACGAACAGAATGAAAATTGATGCCACAGCTCCACTTCATTACATATGCATTGTTCTGTCCTGCTTTTCAACTAGTTCTCATCAGTGTTAATGCTAGAAAAAGCTGTGGTATCTTCATTCATTGAAATGGACAAGATTTCAATGGACTGAATTAACATTAAGAATGCAAATCACAGGGGCTTTGCTACAACACATAAATCAATCAGAATTAAGGTGATGGTACCTGCCAGGACAAGGCAGTCCACTTTGTAATGGCTGTTCATCAGTTAATAATTTTCCCAAAGCAATGCATTGCGGCCATTTATATTTCTGAAGGTCTTCCAACAAAAACATGTACGTGTTGGATTTTAAATGCTCAGACAGCAAACCTTTTCAGAATTATGTTCCAAATGCTAAGCATAATAAAAGCATACACTTGTCTTGCCATTTACAAATGTGTATTTTTTTAATCTGTCAAACCTGGTTTAATATTTAAAATCATCAATCCAAGGTGTTTTTTCTCCTAGCTTTCTGCTTACCTTTGTGTAACTTATGTACATGTCTTCCAAGGTAACCTACAATGCCTTTTATTATGTGGGAAGAGGTACATATTGCACAGTTTACCAGCATTAGAAATAAAACACTTAAAAATACTAACTCTTCTGAAATTGATTAAGGCTTGTTTCCATGGATGACTTAAATCAAGAGTGATGTAATTCTTCTTGAGCCATTTCTTTGATAAATGGTCATTTGTGGTAAAATGACTACAACTGCTTTCTTTGAGATTGATTATACTTTTCCTCACAAGGAAATGATGCCATTGACTTAGGTCATTATTACTGCAATCCAGGTATGAAGTCACACACTGTCTTCCATCTTCCAGCTTGGTATTGCCATTCTACCCTCATTGTGGGAGCCAGTGTCCGAGTCTGTCAGCCATCTTACTTCAGTTTTATGGTCACTCTCTGATGTAGCCATCTAATACTGAACTGGTCCTTGACAGGCACTGTCATATCATCACTGGCAGCACTATAATTTCTTTGATCAACCAGAGCCTTCATGGAATTAGTGCAGATGGTCCTGACTTGCCACTTACAGTGAGGTGGTAACCAATGTTCTAGATTAGAGTTCTGCATACTCAATGTCTATGTTTCAGCATAAACTACTGTATAATCTTGAGATTTCAGATATGCCTACATATGAACAGCAGTTAGAGCTGGAACATTATGGAAGGGCCCACTGAATGTTAAACATAGTTTGGGTGCCCATTATGGATTTTGGCAATCAGAGGTCTCACTTAAGTAGGCGATATTCTTACTGGGTGAGGGCCCTGCCATACAAAAACATCAAATCATGTCCTTTTCCATGATGGCCAGGTCTACAGTCCAGCTTATCTTGTGTATTACTATAACTTTTGTACCACTCAGTGTGAATATGCTGCACAGTATTATGGAGACAAGGCTTTCAAATTTAAAAATTATATTCAAAAAACTCACTTGTCAATGTTATAGAAGAAGAAAGAGCATCACATAAAATATAGGCACAGTTGTTAATTTATCAAACCTCAAAGTATTTAGTTGTACTACAGCCAATTTCCTATGCAAGCCAATTAACTTGTATAAGCCAATCACCTACTCAGCCTTAGTCTTGGTTTTTTCAACCCTGAGCCTTTCACTGTCATAGGAGAAAGCCAGCCTAGTTTCAACCATGTTAGTGAGGTATCAAAAATATCTGTTTTTACTGTGCTACTCATAATCCAGCAGGTCAGTTTTATTATTGCTCTTACCAATATTTAGATGATCTATGCGGAATCTTGACAGAGAGGAGGATGCTCAGGGCAGGTAGTATTTATGGACTGGCCTAGATAAGCTTCCTTGAGGCACAGTTTTACAAAACAAAGCCCACAACTGATAGAAAGATAAAAAAAAGTGCAGGCAGTAAGAGTGAAAGGCTGAAAAATAGCAAATGCTTTGAAAGATCAAGGCTCAAGGAACATACTATCTTTCCATCAGTGTTTTTTGTATCTACAGTAGTTTATAACTGCTAAGATAGAGTTTCTGTGCCTTAGTAAAACTGGAAGCCACACTGTACAGCTGAGAAAAGATTATGGTGATTTGTATATAAACACAGAATTCCAATATTTTTGAGCGGTAAATATGGATATTGTCTACATTTTAAAGTTACATAGTTGTTTAATGCTTTGTCATTAAAGTTCTTTTTGGTATCTTTGGGTGATCCTTGCCGTCTTTTTATTTTTACATTTTTACGTTAAGTAAGGCTACTGTTTGGTGCTTTTAAAGTTACATAGTTGCACTATCGGTCTAGATTTTTAAAGTTACACAATTATGGAATAGGTCAAAAATAAGAGATTTCAGCACTTCATACAAAGATTTTCCTTCTGTGACATGTTTCAGTTGGTCGGCTATTTCCTTAGCTATGAGACTAAGGTATTCAGGTGAAAGGAAATCATTTTTTAAGCTTAATGAATAACTTCTGAACTACATAGGTTCATAGGAGATTACTAGCCCAATGGCTCAGGAGCCCTTACAGGCCTAGCCATTATGACTCATATTTACCCAGATTCTCAATACCTAAGGGCTAGAGGATGGCTTAGGCTTCTACCTATGCTTTTGGGTATTTTACAGACTGCCCCTGTCCAAAAGGGACTCAGGCACCACTAATTTATGATTTCCCATCCATTGATCCAAACTGTATTTGAAGAAAGTCAGGGAAAGGGTATACTTCATGTGAATAGGTAGCCTGTTCCATAGAATAGGTAATCTCTGAGACACATACCTATCCCACCAGCATGTTTTGTTCATGTCATAGACCAGGTTTCGATCCTTGGATCAGGTAATCTTTGGACTGTTTTTTTTTTTTGCAAATGAGTAACAGTTTCATCAGGACCAGATTTTAGAATGCCTTTTAGATTAGGTATAGATCACCCCTTAATAGTTTGTAGGAGACTGAGTAAACATATAGGGCTTTTAGCCAATTTGCATAGAACATCTTGTTTACATCCTGTATTTTTTTTGATAAGGAACTTCTGAGACCACTCCAGTTATTGCAAGTGGCTACAAAGGTGGTTGGTACAAGGGTAGTTTAAGTGGCAGTTTAAATCACATCTCAGATATATTGTGATATTTCAGGATTATTTTGTCACATCATCCAGCAGTGAAAATTGATAACTTTTTTACTTCTGCTTTAGGATTTTAAGGAACAGTTTTTGAAACCAATTGTATTTTTTGCAAAAATGCCTGATCAGAGTCATGTTATATTCAGGGAACTGGACGATCACTAAGGCTACCCCCATGAAGAAGAAACTGTGTCAAATATTAGTAAGACATAAAATATATTTTACCGGTTAGTCATCTGAGTGGCGAAAGATGCCTGCAAGAGAAATGTAGACATTTTGTGTTTCAATTCATTATTTAGTTGTTTATCATACTGCACAAATGTGCAGTATCTATGCAGGCACTTTTGAGGAGAACCAGCAAGACCATACAGCTGGTGCAACAGAACTGGCATGGAAAAAGACCAGGAAGAGGAAGGAGTGTCAGCTGCTGTGTATCGACGATGATGACTGATACAAGGAAGTGATATAATGCTGACATATGTCTGCCCTACTTACGTGTGAAGTTACTTGAGATGTGTAAGTTAATCTAATTTGCACTGGAAGAGTTGTTTGGATCACTGAGAAGGGTAAACTGTCTGAACCCCTTCTTGGGGAGAACTTTATTTTGCATATTTTTCTAAGAACCAAGATAATTAGATGTGACAATCATCCTGAGGTGGGTGGGATGCTTGTACAAGTTGCATTCCAATATATAAGGAAGACATAAAAGGATGGTGGGTCCTGTGCCTGCACACACCTTGGTGCCAAAGTGCCCTTTTCCCCTCTTAGATGATCTCTCTTTATTTTTCTCCCACCATGATACGATCGGACCTCTGGCATAGGTTCATTATCAATGTATAAAGGAGGATTCGAACAAAAGTATGAGGGCTCTGTATCTCAATACACCATAATGAGAAGGTATCCCTTCCCTGTTAGGAAAAGCATTTTTTAATCTGATCTGGTTGGACTGCTTGCTTTAGTTCTAGATTAATGCAGAAGTAAGAATTCCAAGAATGGGGTGGGAGTGATATCTGTGTGCATATAGCTTGGTGAGAAGGTGTCCCTGACCATTTATGAACAATTATTTTTGTCTCTCAATGCCCTGATTTGACTTGCTTGCACAAGATCTATGTCACTGTATAACGAAGGCTTAAAAAGATAAAGAAGTGAGGGTCCTGTGTAAACTCATACCATAGAGCAGAGGTTACCCGCCCTTTTTCCTTGCATGCCTTTATAAGTACCCAGTAGCTGGTGCTGTGAATCTCACTTTTAGGTGTAAGACTGCCTTTATGTGCTTAGAGGAATGCATGAGAGGCTTAACTAAACAGGAGTTGGTGACATCTCATATCAGCATGCAAGAGTATGAGCTGTTCAAACAGTTAAGCTCCCTTACTTGGTACACTATGCCTCATAGAGTTATCATTTCCTACCCTAAATACCTAACAGTCTTGCATTCCACTGCTAGCAAGAAGTACTTAAGGGATGAAGTATGTGATCCTATGTCCCTTATGGCTTGTATAATAAGGTAAGTATATGTTACATTGGGGCTGTGAAATAAAATGGACAACAGTCTATATGAAGTTCAGCAATACAACAGTGGGAACTGGTGCCTAGATTAGTTATACTCAGATGTTCAGTGAGCTACAATTACTTTAAGAAGGTGACCAATTACATATCTAGGGGCGTAGATGCCTATACCTTAAATGACTCTACATAGTAGTCTTAAGACACTGCAGTAACTTAGCAAAGAGAATAATAAACATTTGGCTGTAATATTAAGGATGATTTTCCTGATACTAAGGTAGATATAACAGCACATCCCAGTTCCTTTTTTCAGTTAATATATTTTAAAAAATCGTCTACACAAAAATGCCTCAGTGCATACAAGTTATTTATTAAATTTAAGAGCAAGTTTAGTAGTTGGAAAAATTCCTGGAAAATCTCATCTGAAATCATCTGCATTCGTTAACTTCTACTCCACCAACATATATAAATGTCTCTATTAAGCTATAAAGTTTATCTTGAGCCTATTACTAACAACTATACCAGATAAAGTCTATACTAAGTTTAACTACTTGGAGCTTTGCATCATTTTAACCAGCCATGAAAACATTTGCATGTTTCAAATTGCTATTGATGTTTGTTTTGTTTCATATTGTTATTTCCCTATAAAGCTGGATAAAAACAAATACTTTTCTGTATATAAAAATGTATTTAAAAAGACTTTTGACAATTCAAAAGTCAGTACACAAACTGGTTTTACCGTGTTAAATATAGCCATGTTGACATACTGCACTATGGAAATGGAGTGACACAGAAAACAAAACACAACAATTTTAAGTATAACAAGATACAAAAATAACAAGGAACCATCTCCCACCATGTAAAAGACAAAGCAATGTCTGTTATGCTTCTAAAGTACCACTTCTGGAAGTGATTCATAGCAGCCGTATGTTAGCAGAAAAACAACATTTTGTGCAAGCAGTTTGTCAATTTATTCGTTTGTTTACCATACTAAAATACAAATCCACATGGACCATTTTCAAGTTCAGTATGAATATAAAAGTCACAAAAAGTAATAATGCACACAAAATAACACACAATTGTAAGCGGCATAGAACAGGAAATGAATAAAGCAATTTGATGAAAGGTTTGTAGGTTGGGCAGAAATATTGGGCTGATATTATTTATAACAAGAAAAGAGCTCAGAAATCATGAAAATCCTGAAATCTTTTACTAAGTGATACCTATGATTTGGCATATCCAGTCGGTGCGACATTTCCCCATATTGTGGCATTCACATTTTATTTGCTTAGAGAGATAATGCTTTTCATTCTTTTCTAAGGTGAAGAAGTACAGGGTGTCACATATTTGTTTAGGAATTCATTCACAGATTTCTGGACCATAATGAAGGAGGGCTCCATTTGTTTTAGTTTGATACACATTGTACACAGGATTGGGGTGGAGGTGAAAAGGCACCTCTGATACAGTTTCCACTACTACAATAACAATATTTTAGCTGTGCAATGACTATAGGACATTACTGACAGACATTCTGAGAAGCATTATGATATAATGAGGCACAAATATGTATAGGTACACAAACCTTCCTAGAAACAACAATCCGTAAAATAAAACTTTAAACCTTCTTAATATGAATGACAGTAAGCTTTTTTACCAGGGAATGAAATAACAGTTCATCTGACAGACAAACATTGTGAGAAGAGTGGCTACATCTGATAAAAATAATACTTTCTTTTAGTTTTCAGCACCACCATAACAAGCTTCTGGTTGCAAAATCATTTTTAAAAGATATTTTAACAAACTTCTCAATTCAGTGAGACACAATCCTTCAAAGACATAAAAAAGGACATGAAACATTTTTAGTATGAGTGGCTCAAAACTTTCTCACTTCATAATTGCTTATCTGTCAGCAAACAACTCTGTAAGGTAAGTGGATGCACCTAATAAAAAAAATAAATTTTACTCTAATTTTTAGAGCCACAACAAAATTTTCAGTTGCACAATGAATATAAGACAGTGAAAACATGTTAGGAAAATTAGCAACAAGCTTGTTCTGACCCATCCATCTGTTTTCAATAACCCATTGTATCCACTATGAGGATGCGAAGATACAGGAGTCTATCTCAGTTGCCAGTGAGCACAAGGCATTGAAATCTACTGACATCTTGCAGGGAGAGACATATATATATATATATATATATATATATATATATATATATACATACAAACCTAGCAAGAAGCAAATGAGCAATGTTTTCAATAGTACAAACACTTAGGCAGATGGAGTACCTGTGGAACATGGCTCCCTATTATATGTCATGGTGTTACACTTAGGTATTTCCAAGGATGCTTGATACTGCAGGAATCCCTTTCTCTTATGACTTTGTCTCCATTTTATTTTTCCCATCCACCTGCCTTTTGAGTTACCCATCTTTACTATAAAGTTGATATTGGACATTCCTCCCAGTTCCATAGCATCAGTTCATTCTATTGAGAACAGTGAGATCATTTGGGAAGGCCCACTCCCTTAGTTTCTTGCCATTGAATTATCTTCTGTTTCCTCCCCTTCTACTTAACTTAAAAATATACTTTATTCAGCTGCTTTTACTGTATGTGTGTCTATTCCTACTTTATTTTTCTTTTGCTGCTTGTTCTTAAGAGTGTTCAGTTGCATTTATTCTGCTGCATTTATTACTGCTTGTTAGTAGCCTGATTTAACTGTAATTGTTACTCTAAGTTTCTCAGTTTTGGTTTAAGGACTTGGGCTTCAGGCCAGTTATTTTACATTAAGAAGGTTTGTGGTCTACACTCTTGTGGGAGGAGAGGGTAGCCCCTGCCCTTCTGAATTGGGAATTGCTGGGTGAAGGCTTACTGTGCCTGTTGTTCTAAGTATTTTTGTTCCAGTTTAAGCACTTGGGTTCCAAACCAGTTATTTTACATTGGGAAGATTTGTGGTCTAAATTCTTGTGGCAAGAAAGAATAGCCTACACCTCCTCTAAGTTGGGAATTGCTGGTTGAAGGCTCATTGTGTCTGTTATTCTGAAAGTGTCTTAGTTCTGGATAAGGCACTTTGGTTCCAAAACAGTTATTTTACATTGGGAGGGTTGTGGTCTAGAACAGTGGCATCTGGTGACTTCAAATTAAAAAGGGGCTGCAGGAGGCAGCTGAATGGATGGGGCCAATGGTAAGGGGTGTGGCCAACTAGAAAGGGGTGGAGCTATGCTCAAAACCACAACAACTGGAACTTTAATTAAATATGCTGCCCTCGGTGCCAAACCATCATTATGAGAGTCTAATTAAGACAAAACGCGTATAAGAAAAAATATTTCAGTGCATTGGCTACATGGCAGCTTACTTAATATCTAGATGGAAATGCAAAGGTTGTAATGCATGAAAAAAGAAATTACTTTTTAAATACATTACTGGAATGCCAGTCAAAATCAAGTATAAAAAAGACAAGCAGCACTCAACTCAAATCACTTCTCCTTGCACTGCAGTTCTAATCATAATTTATATTCAGCTTTATAAAATTACCAAGTAACATGCTGAAAGTAGCAATCTCTGTGATACCCCACTTGTAAAAATGTTTCTTATCCAAAAAAGACCTGCTGCCTGGCAATAACTATCTACTTGTTTCATGGGGAAGACATGATCAAAGTAAAAAATTAACAGAAAACAAGAAACAAGTTGAAGATAAATTGCATAAAGGATTACTGCACAAGTTATGGACCACACATGATAGATTGGCAGTTTAGTTTACGGGTAAAGCCTGCAAAGATGACTGCAAGTCTCCAACAAATGTAATGAGCTTCTGAAAATACTGTAATCCTGTCCTTTATTACAAATACTGTCATATGCATTTCAATTCCTAAGGGCTTATACATTATCTGGTTATGTAAATATTCTCTGCACGACAACAACAAAAAGGCTTTCAATGTTGGTAATTATTTAGCAGCATGCTTATTAAAGCTTACTTGCATCTTACAATCTCCAAAAAGCTTACCTGATGGTCATTAAAGCATTGTTACTTAAACAGAGAACAACAGGGCACTGCGACAGCATGCATTTTCATGAATAATAATAAGCATACATCAATAGTATAAAAATATGACAGAAAACCAGAACATTCTGCAAAATCAAGGACAGATGAAAAGCCACTGTCATACGTGTGTCTACCTTGGATGGGGGAATACTCTGCACACTTACACTGCATAATTGCTCCTTGCCTTGCTTGGAAACATCCAGAGTCACTACATGGGGGTGTGAGGTGCAACAAGTATGGCACAATTTGAAATGTCTCTGGCTGACGGTGATGGCTCTGACACTCATGCCTCTCAACCTCAGAGCAAGAAATCTGGACAAAGCCATACTGAGAAGTGGAACACAGGCCCAAAAATAAGGACAATTTTTAAATATTGCTCTTATAAACTTAAAAGGATAATAGAATAGTAGTAGGTCTTGCATTAGTATGAATTTTCTGAAGGGTATGAAATCTGAAACTCAAATGTCTGCCATTATTTTCTAACTTCATTCTTTAATGATTTGACACTAATTTGCCAGAAAACCCCAATATTATGAAAAACGGACCAACAATGTAATGCAAACATATAAAATTGCCACACAATAAAGCTGGGAACCTGTCAAAGAAGGGACACCTTTTCAATATTAATACTGGTAACCTGAGCAGCTGACAAAATAAGAGAATCTACATGCATTTCTGAAATAAAAGTAATCTATAACTCTAATCATTACAGTTATTTATAATTGTAAACCCTCCACGTTTTCTTCCCAAATTGCCATTTTGTGGAGGGATTATTAGGGAGAGAGCTACATTTTGAGCCAAAATTGGATACAGTTGAGATGTTTGGATATTCCTAATTCTATAAAGCAATTTATTTGCATGTACCTCTCAAATTCTTAATGCAGGAAATCTGGACAAGGCCAAATATATTGGGGGAACATACAAACAGTACTAAAAATTGCTCTTGTATAAACTTAAGAAAGTTGATAGAATAACAGGTCTTCCTTTAGCATGCATTTTTCCTGAAGGTTATGATGTCTGAAACCCAATGTCTGTCACTATTTAGTGACTTCATTCCTAAATGATTTGCCAGAAAACCACAATTTTTTTGAGGAACAAACCAAAAATAAAAAGCAAAAATATATTCATTCTGCAAAAATCTGGACAGTTGAGAGGTATAGTTCAGCCGGGGCTGTCTTTGAGTTTGCTGCCCATCCCCCTCACAAAACCATGGTTGAATGGAGCCTCCCCCCTGCAGCCATTCCAATATCACATTCCTTGGTTATTTCACCCCATTTACCATAAACACTGTAGTGTGCATACTGCTTTACGTCTGTGATGGTATGGATTTCATTTGAAAGTTTTATTTTGCATTTTACAGCGCAAACACTAATAGACATCTGCTAAACAAGGCAATGCAGTCTCACAATGAAAATAGACTTAGCATTAAAACTTCTCTGCCCTTGAAACTCACATTCATTGAAACAGCATTGAAACCCAGATTCAAAGAAAATACATTTTGCCAGTGGCAGATAAAGATTAACTTTGGGCTGTTTTCAAATCATAGGCCCCTTGCACATGAAACATACACGTGCTCTTTGATACATCTTCCTGATTGTATTAACTTATTTTCCTTG
Source organism: Protopterus annectens (assembly GCF_019279795.1). Taxonomy (NCBI): domain Eukaryota; kingdom Metazoa; phylum Chordata; order Ceratodontiformes; family Protopteridae; genus Protopterus; species Protopterus annectens. The sequence goes on along the minus strand of NC_056739.1, from coordinate 1,032,168,713 downwards.
TGCAATACAGTACAGTTATTAGAGGGTATTTTAAATGTATTATTTTGAACATTTTTCCAGCAAACAATGAAACAAAATGCATGCAGCAATAATGACAAAACTGCCCAATTCAGAGCATTTCCATTATAAACGTCTACTCAAACTTCTACAGTCCACCAGTATCAGTAAATATGCACAGTCTCTGAAGCAGTAAAAGTCATCTAAATAATTTCACATTAAAGAGATCTGTAACCAATGAAGAGGTTGCTGCTAGCAAACAACTTTACATTTCATTGTTTCATATACAAATACAGTGCCAGTTGCCCTTGAGGAATAAATTGCTAGTAATATTGTAATAGGGGATGGATGGCAAACTAATAACATGTTCATAGTTACTAGGTATCTTCGCCAAAAAGGACTGCAGCATCCATCCACTTTACAACACAGTACAATATCAGCAATGCATCTACCTACTGTGGGAGTAGAACCCACAGCCTTCTGTATCAAAAGCAAGTACACTACCTGTTGTGCTATTAACAATGCAAGCAGACTCAGCATAAGCAGCACTAAACATTTGTTCCCCTGCAGCTCTCAGCTTCTTGCAAAATCTACTTGGCACTCAGCTGTATCTCTGAACTTTGCAGCACAAGAAATCTGGAAAAAGCCAACATATATGGGTGGGGGGGGTGCAAAAGCCCCAAAAACCAGGAACACATTTTAAACATTGCTTGTATAATGATGGAAAGTTGCTAGAATAAAATGCTGCGTTACCACCATACATTTTACTGACAAGTCTTGAACCTGGGACCCTGTGCAAACCAGCCAGAGAAACATACCACTATGCTGAATCAGCTGTTTTGCGAAAGAGAGGAAGACAGAAACTTAAATGGCTACCATTTAGTGAATTCAGTTCTCACCATAGCTGTCAACCTCTTAGCACAAAACACCTGAACAAAGCCAATAATATGGGAATACAGCCCCCAAACAGATTCCATGAATTCAGTTCTCACCACAGCTCTCAACTTCTTAGCAAAAAACACCTGGACACAAAACCAGTAATGGGGTAATACAGCCCCCAAACATATTCAGTTCTCACCATAGCTCTCAACCTTAGCACAAAAAACCTGGACAAAGCCAATAATGGGAAAATACAGTCCCAAATATAGGAACAAATTTAAAATATCCATCTTATAAATTAAAAAAAATGCTGAATAAAAGGTTTTGTGTTGCCATGTACTTTCTGAAGAATATGATGTCTGAAATTCAAAAGCCTGTCATTTTTAGTTATTTAATATTTGTTAACCAGGAAAGTCTGACTTGGAACAAAACCAATGTTCAGCAAAGGCCCAGGGAGAAACACTCCAGACACATGTCTTTGTAAGATGGGAGGACACCAGAGCACCCAGAGGAAACCCACACAAACACAGGGAGGACATACAGACTCCACACAAAAAGCACCCCAGCCAAGAATTAAACTAGAGAACCTGTAGCTGTCAGGAAACAATGCTACCACAGCACCACTGCACTACTAATTGTGTAAGGAAAAAAATACAGAAACCACAGATTTTATGATGAACAAAACAGAACAAATATGAGGCAAAAATCTGCAAACATTTTAAAATGGTGGTGGGTAGGGAATTCAGGCTCTTGCCACCTGCACACAAGGTACAGGGTTCAAGCCCACCACCATGTATCCAGCCACCAGTATCTAGCAACTGGGGCATTACACACACACAAGTTTTTCTGCAGTACCAGTTACCTGAATAATCCAGTTACCTGAATAGTCCCATTCAGTGTTTCCTGAATCCCACCCAACCTAACAGCTGGTTCCCCATGAGAGTGTAGGCTCAACTGTCCTCCTGGCTGGTTTCCCATGAGAGAAGGCTTCAGCCTACAGATGATGCAGTCCGGAGTTCTTCCGTTCTATGCGGTCATCACCGCATAGACTTCTGGGCATCTGCAGGGCAGAGATGCCTTCCCCCCTATTTGGACTGTCGACACAGCAGTCTAGAGTTCTGTGAGTTCTAGGAAATCCAAGTATGCATGCGCGGAGTTCTGGGACTCGCAATTTTTTTTGTTGTTGTCTGGGAATTGCAATTTTTTTGGTTGTTTTTTCTTCTTTCTACAGCTGGGGGGGTGGGGTTGCAGTTCTATAGCATGAGCTGCCCCTGGTCTAGACTCTTGTGGCAGGAGAGTGTGGTCTAAGCTGGGAATTGCTGGTAAAAGCTTATTATGCCTCTTATTCTAAGTGCCTTTATTCTGGTTGAAGCACTTAGGTTCCCAATCAGTTACATTTCATTAGGGAGATTCACGGTCTAAACTCTTGTGGCAGGAAAGGATAGTCTTCACCCTTCTAGGCTGGAAATTGCTGGTTGAAGGTCTATTGAATCTGTTATTCTGAAGTGACTTAGTTCTGGCTTAAGCACTTGGGCTTGAAAACCAGTTGTTTTACATTAGAAAGTTTTGTGGTCTAGACTCTTGTGGTTGGGGAGTGTGGCCTACACCCTTCTAAGCTGGGAATTGCTCCTTTATTTAAACTGTTTTTGCTGTTGTGACTATGATTTTATGCACTGTGAATTTCTAGAACTTCTGCATTTAGTAGCATAGGGTAGATTCACACTTGCTGAATCTAGACTGTTTGGATTCACTTGACCACAAAACAGCCCTTCACTGAGATACTAAAAGATCTGAGGTATCCATTGCTTCCAACTAACTATAAGTGGCTGTTTTTCCTCTTATATTTCACTTTTAATTTGTATTTGCATTCTGTCTGTTTGAGTTGTCTAAACTGTTTTTGCCACATTTTATTGTATACTGTACTAGTTCAGCTGTAGCTAGCCCATTTCCAGGTTTGCTATTTCTGGATCGATTTTCTTAACTCCTGAGTATAAAATTCAAGCCACTGTGGCTGGTGAAGGCCCTTCTTCACCCTTGTGGGAGGAGAGTTCTGTCTGTGTCCCATCTAATCGAGGGTGATTGGACTACAGCTCAGAGACATTGTTCTTATTGGCTAGTTTGGGTTAAAAGGGTTATTTCTTATTTTATTTAAGACCAGTGTTTGTGCTCATTTGTGTGTAGCACACCATCACCTACTGTCACTTAGTGGTGGTTACTGTTGGTGGTTATAGATGCAAACATTTTGCTTGTTAACTTTTCCCTTAGCACTTTGTTTGTAGTCCTCCAGAGGTTTTTTGCAGCCCTGTTCTACATTCAGTTAGACCGCTAAGCCTAGCCTCAGAGGTACCAACACACCTTTCATCCACTAGCCACTCCTAAGTGTGACCTCTTTTCCTAACCATATACATTTACCTAACACTATAGATTGACAATTTCCCACAGTTTCTCCAGCCAGCTTGGTCAACATGGGCATCCTGAGGCAGTGAAGCAACTGCCTCATAACTGACAACCCTCTACTCCTAGTCCACACAAACTCAACATGTGAGAGATGCAAATATATTAAGAACCTTGAATCCATGCTCTCTCTCACACCAGTCAGTACATATGACAATGAGCAGGTTGTCAGCATGCACACCTCACCTCCTACTCCATCCAAATCCACATCACACGTACTTACATATGTGGAGGTCCTCACCAGAAACATACCTAAACACCAGAGACCTCCCATATACAAACACAAGTAAACTACACATAATACTTCCTTCACAGAGCACAATTCACATAATAGCTCACACACCAATGTCTGACCAGTCAAGCCCTTAAGGCAAAACACAGAACCAAACATATTAGTCATAGGTGATTCCATAATGAGACACACAGATGGCCCTCTCTCCAGGATGGATAAGGAAAAGGTCACAGTCAGCTGTCTTTCAGGTGCCAGGATACACCATATCACACAGGCATTCAAGTCTCTCAAAAACAGGTACTGTTATGACTCCGTCATAGTCCACATTGGTGTGAATGACTTGAGAAGTACCTCTCTGGGCTATATGAAGAGAGACATGACTGAGCTCTGTGAGGACTGTGTGTCTCAAGCACGTATGTTCTCTAGCCTTAAGGAGCATTTTACTTTCACCTGGGATGAAGCCTCAATACAAACAGAAAATGATTGACTTTAATAATTGGCTTAATTTTTGGTGTTATTCTAAGGGGATATAGTATCTGTCAGCCTGGGATGACATGATCAACAGACCTCAATGCTTTGCCAGAGATGATCTTCATCTGTCACCCCTGGTATTTCGGCTACTGGCTAAGGCTCTTGCCACTCCAGAATGCCTTTTTTTGGCAGTGTCTCAAGGGCAAAATTCCTGATGTAAAAACTCCATCTAAAAACAACATCAAGGTTATGCTGCTAAATGCTAGGAGTCTTAACACGAAACTGCAATCACTGTAAGCAGTACTCCCCTTGGAAGATGCAGACATTTGTGCAGTCAGAGATACCTAGTTCAAGGCTGTGGAGAGCACCCCCAGCCATACCTGGTTATCCCTCCTTCCACATGTTCAGACCACAAACTGAAGGCATGAAAACTAAAGGAGGTGATGTATCAACATATATTAAAGATAAATACACCTCCAGATTGGTTAAACAGTATGATTCCCTGGGGATACTTCAGGTGTAATTAACTGTTGGTAGGACACCTATTCAAGTCACTGCCAGCTACAGGACCCCCTCCATGAATCAGGACACCCATTCTGCCTATTTGGATCTAATTGAGTCTATCAAGATACATCTGAACACCATGGTTTTGGGTGACTTAACCACCCATCCATTGACTGGGTAAATTAATAATTTTTCAAACTCACTTATCCAAAGGTTCCTCAACTTCATTAAATCCCATGCACTGGACCAGCTCATTGACACCCCCACAAGGGGTGCCAACATCTTGGATCTGGTGCTTATCAATGTAGGTGAGCACTGTAGCGTCCCCACTGTGGGGTCTTCTCTGGGGCGATCTAACCATAAAACAGTCTCATTCGAAGTAACTATCACACCTGACTCCCCTCCCAGCAACAACTAAACTAAAAAAGTCTCCAAAGCAGATTATAACCTCTTCTGGGATGGTATAAATAGCTTCACTGCACCTCCCTCTTCAGATGGAACTGGCAACTATGCCAAGTTCTACACCAATGCTTTATACAAACACCTGTATACCTGCACTGACTTGGCCATATCTGACAGGACCAAAACAAGCTCCTCAAGGAAGTGCAAACCTGCCTGGTGGACAACTGCCATTAACAGGCTTTACAATAAGAGAAAGAAATTGCTGTCTAAGAGTAAGAGAGAGTTAACCCTGAACTGGAAACAATCACTCCTCAGCTTAAACAAGTGAATAAGACTTCTTGTGAAGTCCTCCAAAGCAAACTATGAATCCAAATTAGCTTCTCCAACTAAGGACAACCATAAGGCATTCTTTTGTTACACCCATAACCTAAAGGTTTTTAAAAATATGAGAAAAGTATATGCTTGCTTTTACATATTTGAAGGATAACATTCACATTTTAAATTAAAGAAAGTGAATACAACTTTAAAAGCATAATTGAAGAATCTTTTAATTAGTATGTCATTGGTTTTTATAAATAGGGATGGTCATTGAAATTAATTTGAATTTTAACGGTCTGATGAAGCTAATGCAAAAGCGCTAACTTGTGCATGCCAATAAACCTGTTTTATACAAACAAAGCATTTTTTGTGAACGGAATCTTCAATATTTAGTTACTGGAAGTTGAATTATCGGATTTCTATTGAGACGCTGGATTTTCAGGTCTGCTGCATTTGCCTTTGGTTCATATTTATTGGACTTGTTATTGCATTTCAACCGAGAGGCATTTACTACGTTGGGAGCTAATATACTACTTCAGTTTATATCTGAAGTAAGTTTATTAGTGTTTGGATTTAGGATATTATTAATTTGTGCCTGTTTGCTTAACATCTTACATCTATTTGCTAATCTATGTAGTTTTTAAGTCATCACAGATTTTTAGAAAAATAAAATTGCACAACTGCAGTTATCTCCACTTTATCTTTTAAAATTGTTTGATATTTTGTCATTTTTAATGACTTCAGTATTTAATTTGTTTGTTGTTCAAACCTTACTTTGTGTATTTCATCTTGTGTTACTAACAACTCTTTATCCCACTCTATTTTTATTACTAGTCTATCTTCCCATTCTATCTTTAATATGCATTTTAAGGAATCCCATAGTATGACTTTGCTAACCTCACCATTGTCATTCAAAAATAAAAAAAAATATTGATTTGCTCTTTAAGGAAACTCTTAAATTCTTTTAATGTCATGACATGCTGGGAGTCTATAAATAAGAAATGTTCTAATATCCATTAACGTATTAATACTCAGTGCACTATGATCAGATAAAGGACAATGAATAGTTTTAAAAGAATTCACTTTATCAAGGAAATCTGTAGAGGCATAAATCCTATTGATTGTAGTTTGCTTCCCTTGTGCATAAGAATATATGGGTGAAGATTACTAATCCATCTGTTTAATGCTTTAGCTGATCCCAGTATTTCAGCTTTCTTCTGTTATACTTTCATACTAGGTATACAGTTAAATCCCCATGTTAAACTTCTTTTCCAATTACTTTTGTAGTACATTTAAAAGATCTTTAGCCTCTCTTGAACGTATTCCATGGATCCAGTAAAAATTAGCTAGTGTCTAGAGTTTGCCACTATATTTTATTATTACAAATATATACATTCATTTGAGATCATTAATGTATTCCATAACCTTAAGCTTTACAGTAGATTTTCTCCAAAGTACAACAGTTTATCTCTTTTTTTGTTAAAAGAAGCAGATGATAACATTGTATAACCCAAGTGTATTTAAATATTGTATATCTTTATCTATCAAGTGAATCTCCTGGAAGAATATAATGTCTCCTCTATTTTATTTTAATTATCTCATTAATGATTTCCTTTTGTTGCCATTATTTAATCCATTTACATTAATAGAAAATAGATTAAAGCTATCCATACTGTGTATTCAAAATATTTATTTTACAGGATAATATGACACATCTACCATATTAATTTAATTATATATAAGGCTATAATGCATTCCTCCTACACTATCTTAGTATTTCACATTTTTTGGATTCTTCCTTTCTACAAACTAAACTACTAAAACTTGTAAATAAAAAAAACAGACAACTCTACAACTATAACTGTATATATTGCTAATAAAGCATAGCCTACCATGGATTCCAAAGTTCCTAGTTTGCCTATTGAACAGACAAACTACTATACTATCTCTCTACCTTCCAATACCTAAAAATTAATACAAAAAATTAGCCAAAAGCTACAGCGACTTACAAATAATTAATATATTGTCAATATATAAAAATAAGGAACTATTAATTTAGTTATATATATTCACCATTTAAAACTATCCCCTACTATGACATAAACAATTATAATCCTCTTCTATTAATCACAAATATTAATAATCCAACTAGTGCACTATATACCTATTTATGTAATAGTACTAAAAAATATTCTTTGAATATTCCTAAATTATTCACACATTATCATTTAATTATTATAACTAAATCTCTAAATAAATAAGTAGACAAGAGTGAGAACTGAAGAGATAAAGACATCTTTTAACTTACAGGTAATCTTACCATACTAAACTATCGTACAAAAGGGAAATCAATGCACATATATATTTATCATGCTAAAAGATATACACATATTCTATAGAGCTAACAAAAGTTCTAATTTTTACAATTCTCTATGACAAATATCAAAATATTTAAATATCCTTTAGCTTATTAAACTACTTCATAAAATCTGTACATTATTGAAGTCAAAGAGAATGTCTTTCTATTTCTATGGTGTGTCAAAAAATTGCAGTCTATATTGTATTCAAAGTTTACAACGTGCTTAATTCAAATCACATTCTCCCTTCCTAGGTTCAGTCATGTTGGAAAATATACTTTACTTTCTATCAAAATGGAAGTACTGATTCAACAATATAACATTCAAATTTCAGCTCTGACTTATGAAATGAGTTATTTCAGGTAGTCTCTGTGAGTCTAATAACATGTTTCAAAGTTCACATGACCAAGGTTCAAATTTCAGATTTCAAATTATTTTCAAATATTTTATATGATAGTCTATGCAAATTATAGAAGTTCTTGTACATGCACATGTCTGCCATATCCAGGTATATGTAATACATATCTTTCTTTCTTATAAGCATTTTGTTTAATATATTTTTCTGTCTTATTTACCCACTAATATTCTATCTGATTCTATATAACTTGTATTTCTAAAATCTCTCATCAAAGAGCTATTTAGCCAAGGTTTACATCACCAGGTGGCTAGCCCTGCCGTGGTATTTCATTCACACTACTCACTTGTGTACACACTCTCACCTATGGCCAATTTAGAATTTCAATCAACCTATTGTATAACTTTGGGATGTGGGAGAAAACCCATGTGACCACACGGAGAACATGCAGACTTCACACAGAAGGCACGCCAGATGGGAATTGAACCACAGAACCTCTTGCTGTGAGATTACAATGCTAACTGCTGCACCACTGTGGCCACCCCGCTGCACCACCATGGCCACATTTTTATGTTTTGATTATATTTTCTGTCAGAGAGAAGTTTTCTGTCACAGAGCTTTCACCAGTTGCTGTTCTCAATGAGTCATTTTGGCCACACCTCTTGAGCTGTAGACACTTTTGACTTACAGAAATTGTTTTGTATGTGTGCAGGATTATTGGTGATAGACAAATGGTGGTATTAATATCATTAATATGGACGGAGATATAAATGTAGATAAATAAACAAAAAATAAAGATTCAGCATCTGCGAAATAACAGGTAACAAGCAAACTAATACCTAACTTAAAACACCTGCCCACAACAGCAGTGCAATATAATTGTTTTGCTTTTAAACTATCAGGTATTATGGACAAATGATGTACATTACAAGAAAGCTCACATCCTTTGTTCATCGTACTTGACTACAAATTTTTACAGAGCACACAAAATATGCAATATAACCACCCAAAAGCATTCTTTACTTTCCTGCAACAAATAGTTAAAATTCCTCACCTATGCTGCACAAAAGAAGTAGAGCTATTTCACCATATTGTATACAAACTAATCTACCAAAGATGTGACATCCTGAATAGAGTTAGGCAAGTCCAAGAGAGGGAGGCATCTAGTAAAGGTGAAAAAACATGAATTAAAAGAGTAATAATACTGCTACAGCAAATGTAACACTGGACTGATCTACGTACTAGAAGCGGTCAGTTCTGCAAGTAATCAACAATACATTTTACCATTTATTTTACAAGGGGACTACAACTTATAAACCCTTTACTTATGTATTTGTCATTTGACACTGCACTTCAAGATATAGCACTTAACTGTCCCTAATTTTGAATAATGTCCCTGATTTTACTTCATATTTTTGCCCTGTCAGTTGTAAAATGCATTATTTTCTGGAAACACGAAGGATGAAAGACGATCAGTAATGTCAGATACCAGAGTTTCATACTTCTTATTCTTAAGAAATGCAGACTGATGCAAAATCGGTTACCCTATAAGTTTTCTATATGAATTAAAACAATTTAAAATGTGATTCTTAAGTTTAGATCAATGCATTTAACTTTGACTTTCTATTGTACAAAGTATGTAAAATACCTATGTCAGAAACTGTAAAATAATGAAAACAAAACATTGAGACAAAGATGACAGTCTCTAAGGCTGTTTCCTAAATTGCGAGCAGAACTAAAGGTGATGCACATAATTGTGGCAGCATTGCACCCACTGCTTACTAGCGTAATGCTGCTCCACATCAAATGTGAAGGCTGAGGTTGTTAGTTTGAAACTACTTTCAGGTATAATATTTTTATAATATTACATCCCTCATGTTACCATTTGATAACATTATTGACAATTATTTTCTGCACAGACTAAGTTTATTGCAAAGACTAAGTTGTTTGTGAGACTTTATTTTATGACTGGGGTTTGCTACTAACAAAACTAATTTATTAATGACATGGTCCATCACACAGTTAAGGTTTTCTCAAAACCTTACCAAGATTTTCTCAACTTTTTTTAGAGTTGCAAACATGGACATTTGGCATACTTTGTATGATGGAGCTCAGGAACCCTTTAAAATGTCGCTGATAATGTACATTTCTCTTTTATTATGTTTTATTTTTGTCCCCAGTTCTTGAGGAAAGACATTGAGAACTATACATCAGGGAAAGAGAGGCATTATGTTTTGCAGGAAAAGCAATCCCTGGTTTGCAAAATCAAATACATTTGGGACAAGACTCTATACTAGGTTGCACTAGTTCTAAGGATGTCAGCAAGCATCACGCAATGTTTTTAGTATCTCATTTCAGAATATGAGGAAAATATCCCTTTTACTTTGAGAATACGTAACCTCAGACAGGATACATAAGTACTTAAAAAGTACAAAAACAGTTAATTAAATACTCAGTCTAAGCAGATGTAAAATCTGTATTCAGGAACCTATGATTTTGCTTTTGTTGTTCAGTTTTCGGAATTTCACTCTAATTAAATTGATAGAACCTGATCCATTTTCTCACTACCTTTATTGTGCTGGGTACTGAAGAATGACCTTTTTTTCTCCAATTGTCGACTGCTGATGTGCATTATTATACTGTTAGCGGAGCCTGTGAGTTTCTGGAAGACGCTGAACATCAGATTACAGTCTGAAAGGACAGAAGCTCAAACTATTGTTCTATGTAGTTTAGCATCACTTTACTAAACAGAGCTGCTTTCACAGTAGATATAATTCCTTTGATGATGAATGAGGATTCACAGATATTACTTGCTGCAAAACAAAACAAGTACATTCTGTAGGGCCAGCATCATTCCAGGTGTTTAATTTAAAAAAAAATGGAACAAATGGGGAACAGTCAGAGCTCACTTAAAGATGGTATATGCATGTCAGTAAATTATTTATCTGGTACAGTGTAAATGCTAAATATGTAAGTGCTGATATCTCTGGTAGTCAGAGCCTTCATGTTAAATAAATGTTTCCTTTTCTGTTTTTCAAGCCATATGCCCATAAGGAATCTTTAGATACATGAGCCCCTCTGATCTTATGCCTAATTTGAAAATAAAGGCAGACACTGCCAAGGTTAGAAGACAACTTTAGTATGAAATCTAAGCTTGAGTACTGATCAAGGTACAGAATACTTATGCAATGCAGGCTTGGATCTTGTTTGCATGTCTCAAAACTTGCAAAAACGTGGTTAACAATCTAGAATAGTAGCAGAGCTAAGTTTCATCCTTCTGGGAATTAACTGCTTTAAAAACAAAACAGCTGTTGTATTAACATTCTCATCCTAAAGATAAAGGAGCAGGCATCTATTGCATATATTGAATTTATTTATTCATTTAGTTTGTTAAATGGTTTAGTAAGCTGCCTTGCACACAACTTTTACTCGTGATCCTTTTCAACATGCAGTTACAGTATTATCAGTAGTTATGCAATACAAGTTATAATAAATGAAAATAAGAAGTAATTATATGTGCTAGATGTAAATGCATCAAATATTAACACAGAATAACACACATCACAACAGAGGTTATGGTATAGTTTAAATACACCAGACATTAACATAAAAATAAAATACATCACCATTAGATTTTAATACATTTTATATAGGCTGGTACAATAAGAACTAATATGGCCTGTTTTCAAGCAAGTGTGTTTTGATATTAACTTATTAGCACTAATACAATATTAAATATATGAAATCAATTCAGTAGTGTGCAACATTATAAACAATTTTCTGTTTAAAGCTATAGCCTCTTAATTATCACCATATTTACATTTGTGCAGAACACTTGTATATTTATACCCACAATGATGATTCCATTATCTAGCTTATTACAAAGAAAATGTTGATTCTGTAGTATACATTCCACTTTGTGTAGTCTTGTCAACCTATATCAAAAACAGAAACATTTGCAGTGGTTTTAAGGTGCATTCACATTTTCTTTTTTAGCATTCTGAGCTTTTCAGTCAGTTCCAAGTTACAGGGCTTAATATAAAGAATGCCCTTTCTTCAGTGGTGGCTGGTGACTTCAAATTAAAGAGGGGCTTCAGGAGACAGCTGAATGGGTGGGGCCAATGGGAAGGGCAGTGGCCATTAGAAAGGGGTGGAGCTATGCTCAAAACCACAACAACTGGAACTTTAATTAAATACGCTGCCCTGGGTGCCAAACCGTCATTATGAGAGTCCAATCAAGACAAAATGAAGTGTAGAAGAAAAAAATATTTCAATGCATTGGCTACATGACAACTTACTTAATATCTAGATGGAAACACAAAGGTTGTGAGGCATGAAAAAATAAATTACTTTTTAAATACATTTCTGGAATGCCAGTCAAAATCAAGTATAAAAAAAACAAGCATCCCTCAACTCAAGCCACTTCTCCTTGCACTGCAGTTCTAATTATAATTTATATTCAGTTTTATAAAATTACCAAGTAACATGCTGAAAGTAGCAATCTCTGTGATACCCCCCACTTGTAAAAATGTTTCTTATCCAAAACAGATCTGTTGCCTAACAACTATCTACTTGTTTCATGGGGAAGACATGATCAATGTAAAAAATGAACAGCAAACAAGAAACAAGCTCAAGATAAATTGCTTAAAGGATTACTGCACAAGTTATGGACCACACATGATAGACTGGCATTCTGTTTAGTTTATGGGTAAAGCCTGCAAAGATGACTGCAAGTCTCCAACAAATGTAATGAGCTTCTGAAAATACTGTAATCCTGTCCTTTATTACAAATACTGTTGTAGGCATTTCAATACTTAAGGCTTATATGTTATCTAGTTATATAAATATTGTCTGCATGGCAACAACAAAAAGGCTTTCACTGTTGGTAATTCTTTAACAGTATGCTTATTAAAGATTACTTGCATCTTACAATCTCCGATAAGCTTACCTGATGGTCATTAAAGCATTGCTACTTAAACACAGAGCAACAGGGCACTGCGACAGCATACATTTTCTGAATAATAAGAAGCATAAATCAACAGTATAAAAATATGACAGAAAAACAGAATATTCTGCAACATCAAGGACAGATGAAAAGCCACAGTCGTACTTGCAGTCTGCCTTGGATGGGGGAATACTATGCACACTTAACTGCATAACAGCTCCTTGCCTTGCTTGGACACATCCAGAGCCACTACAATGGGGAGTGGGGTGCAACAAATATGTTACAATTTGAAATGTCTCTGGCTGACGGTGATGGTTCTGACACTCATACCTCTCAGCCTCAGAGTAAGAAATCTGGATAAACCCATACGCAGAGGTGGGACACAGGCTCTAAAATAAGGACAATTTTTAAACATTGCTCTTATAAACTTAGAATGATAATAAAATAGTAGTAGGTCTTGCATTAGTATGACTTTTCTGAAGAGTTTGAAATCTGAAACTCAAATGTCTGCCATTATTTTCTAACTTCAATCTTTAATGATTTGCCACTAATTTGCCAGAAAACCACAATTTTATGAAAAACAGACCAAAAATGTGATGCAAAAATATAACGTTGCCACACAATACAGCTGGGATCCTGTCAAAGAAGGGACACCTTTTTAATATTAGTACTGTTAACTTGAGCAGCTGACAAAATAAGAGCATCTACATGCATTTCTGAAATAAAAGCCAACTATTACTCTGATCATTACAGTTATTTATAATTGTAAACCCTCCACGTTTTCTTCCAAAATTGCCATTTTGTGGAGGGATTATTAGGGGGAGAGCAACATTTTGAGCCAAAATTGGGGAAGGTTGAGGTTTGGATATTTCTAATTCTATAAAGCGATTTAGTTGCACATACCTCTCAACTTCTTAATGCAGGAAATCTGGACAAGGCCAAATATTTTGGGGGAAAATTAAAACAGTACTAAAAATTGCTCTTGTATAAATTTAAGACAGTTGACAGAAAAACAGGTCTTGCTTTAGCATGCATTTTTCTGAAGGTTATGATGTCTGAAACTCAATGTCTGTCATTATTTAGTGACTTCATTCCTAAACGATTTGCCAGAAAACCACAATTTTATGAGGACCAAACCAAAAATAAGAAGCAAAAATATTTTCATTCTGCAAAAATCTGGTCAGTTGAGAGGTATAGTTCAGTCAGGGCTGTCTGAGTTTGCTGCCCTTCCCCCCTCACAAACTCATGATCGAATGGAGCCTCCCCCTGCAGCCATTCCAATGTCCCATTCCTTGGTTATTTCTCCCCATTTACCATAAACACTGTAATGTGCATACTGCTTTACTTCTATTATTATTTGGATTTCATTTGAAAGTTTTATTTTGCATTTTGCAGCACAAACCCTAATAGAGATCTGCTAAACAAAGCAGTACAGTCTCACAGTGAAAATAGACTTAGCATTAAAACTTCCCTGATCTTGAAACTCACATTCATTGAAACAGCACTGAAACCCACATTCAAAGAAAATACATTTTGCCAGTGGCAGATAACTTTGGGCTGTTTTCAAATCATAGGCCCCTTGAACACGAAACATACACATGCTCTTTGATACACCTTCCTGACCTTGTACAATGGACTCGTTCCCTAATTTAAATAAATAAATAAATAAATACAATCCTGGAACTCGGTGAGCATGCGCAGTTTGAGTTCTGGGACATTGCGAGTTGGTCAAGAAACAAAATATTTTATGATTGCACATTTTTTTATACATGTTTTATTTCTTTATTCAAGAATCTTTTTTTTGTTTGGAGGGCTGCAGTCCTGCAGTCCAATGGCATGAGCCGCCACTGCCTTTCTCCTACCCTCTTGAAGTAAAGTTTATGAAAGTGATGGTGCTATCTGAAATTAATGGAACAGTATAGCAATTTTTCCTTTGCCTTATTTTGTTGATAAAGATTGAGAGAATGAACAGTCTAACAGTTTATATGGCATGCTATTCAACAAGGAGGTTCTCCTTGCTGATACTGAAAGCCAGTTATCTTTGTTAGTGTGACACAATGTTCACCGCAATTAACTAGAAAATAAATCTGATTTGTTTACCCTCATCTGCAGTGTTTGTGCATTTTAGACAGAACAGAGTACAAATGCTGTAAGACATTTTTTCTTTCTTAGGCATTAACATTTGGATTGCTATTTCCCTTAACCCTTGAGGCAGTATGTTAATGTATTTGTAAATTAGTCAAGTTTGGCATAAGACTGGCTGTGTGATTCTTTACACAGGTGGGCTAAAACTTGCTATTTGGCCCTTTCTGTGTAAGCTGCTGAAACATGAATGGGGCAGAGAAAGAGGGAAACTGGTGAGGTGGTGATCGATTTGACCTGCTGTCCAAGATTACTGGATTCCCCCCACTCAGTCAGTGATGATGAAGGCAATGTAGTCATATTTTTTTAAAATGATAGCATTTTACATGACCTTCATGTGATGATGGAAAAAGAGATACAAAGCTGGCATGATGAGACTGTGCTATCAAAAAAGGCCTAACTATTTAACTATAGTGACACTGAAGTTACAAACACCTATTTAAATTGTTCTAAGATCGCTGCTACATTGCTACTGCAAAGCAAATGGATGCAACAAAATTGATTATAGACTTAAAACTATACACAAGGAAGCTCAATTTTTTTTCAGTGTATGAAAATAGTAAGGCAACAAATTCAATGGATCAATTGTTGAGGAGGAAAAGTAAGTTTAATTCACCATAGCACTCAGCACTATCAATGTTTAAAAAATTATGTGAGACCGTATTTTGGAAGTATTTTACAGTGAACGTTAAATGTAAACCTGTTTATAATTTAACTAGATAGGAGAGTGAATCATTTAATAATTAATAAAACATCACATTTAATGAAACTAGATAAGTGGGGGGGGGTTAGTGCTGATGGAATATAATTATTGTGATAAAATTACTGCAATATTGATAGATGAAAATGTATACAAGGTTGTATCTGACAATGAAATTTACACAGTGTATGCTAAACTTGATAGTTATCTGAACAGTTTGTTATTGGAACAACTGATTAATATGAAGTTTAATTAGTTAATGATAAAAAAAGCCTTTTACACCATTGATTTAGGGTATTCTAATGTACACAAAAACACATTAAACCCACCCCTTAGGCCAGCTGTGGCAGCAACTGGATCACCAACAGAGCCCTTTGCTATTTTCGTTGATTGCCAAGTTTGGACAAAGATTATGTGCTAAGAGACTCCTGGCATTTATTTTTAAATTTGTTGTCAGAACATAAGTGTAAAGATTTTACATTTTTTGTCACTTTGGACATAAAGGACTTGTGCATGGATAGGATTAAAATGGTTTTATGAGGCAATTTCTATGTCTCCATTGTTGCCACACAAGGACATTACTTTATTGTTTGAATTTGTAGAAACTGTTTTAAACAACAACTTATGTTTTGAGGGAGAATACTGCAAACAGTTGCCAGAAGTGGAAATGGGTGTGACAGCATCACCCATCTATGCAAATGTTATAGTCTGACATTGGGAATAAAGTGTTGTATTCAAGTCCCCATTTACTCATTCATTATTTATAATTCCATGTATGTTTTTTGGATAAGATTTTTATATCATTGTCAATGAAGGTAGAGAAATTTCAAGATTGCAAAATTTTTTAGCATCATGACAGAAATGTTATGTTTTACTTTAAATTTTGATGACAGTAAAATTAATTTCTTAGTTATACTTAACAAAGTAATCTCATCGAGGAAAGCAGTCAGCATGCCTGAATGCATCAGCCAGGATGGCAGAACAGCTAAAAGTCAAGCATCTGCAGTACCTTGCAGCTGATAAACCATGTTAGCTTAGACCTGTGCAGTAAGTATTTAGAACAATTCTGTGTAGATAGTTATTTGCTCATATTTTTGGAACATAACTGTGTTGATACTGTTGTGTGTCCTGCTCTGCTCTAAACGTCACTGCTATACAGCTTGTCTATCCCCATACTACCCGCTGCATGCACCATTCATCCCCACTTCCTACTCACTCAATCCACCCCCCATGCTCTTCCTCCATGCACTCCTCTCTCTCTTTCCCACTGACAGTCTAATCTCATGCACTGACCCTAACTCTCTCCTTTGTTTATTTCAGCTTGCAAAACCACAGCTCCCTCCAATCAAAGGAACCCAAAAGTTCTCTGTTCAACATGTAGAAATGGACACTTATAGTTTCCCAAGGAAAAACAAACAGATGCTGCTCTAGTGCATGTAAGCATCAGTAGGATCCTAGAAATAGATGTACTGTGTATGACACTTTTAGTATCTGTGCATCTCCTGATACCATGCACACTTACTGGGACTACCTCCTCTGTCCTCCACCAGTTTCCCGCACCACCTGCACTTCTACAGTAGATGGCAGCAAAGGTCCACAACCCCCCCAATTCCCAGTCAAAGTGCTTGCCTGTAAGCAAACTTACTTTGTCCAAAATTTCAGACAACACCTCTACCTTGCAATAATCTGTGGGAATCCATTTCTATTCACCTAGCTACATACAACCCTGCTCCCCAGATAGAGAATTGAACAGCTGTAGACAGTCTTCTACCTTTGCCAGCCCCTACCTGCAGTTACTGATAACTTTTCCACTCACCTCTGCTGGGGGTACTCTGCCCACTTCTTTCACACTATGGGCTCACTCCACTCCCCTACCCTGACTCAATTCCCACTCTCCCCCACCACTCCCACATTTATCTATTCTCAACTCCTCCCACACCACCAACACTCAATCACCTGATAGCACCTCCCACCACTTATAGGTTCATAGGTAGGTACTAGGCTATTGGCCCAAGGGCCTAAGTAAGCCTAGCCAATAAGGTTCCCTGGCTTACACCACCCACCCTGTCGAGCAGAGCCAAAGAAGTGATCCCCGGGGTATATTTCCTACTTCCCATTCACTCATCAAGATTTTTCTTGAAGAGTGCTAATGAGGAATTTTGCTCGACACAGATGGGTAGCTTGTTAGGGTGGCCATGGTGGTGCAGTGGTTAGCGTTGCCGCCTCACAGCAAGAAGTTCGCTGGTTCGATCCTCGGCTGGGGTGCCTTCTGTGCAGAGTCTGCATGTCCTCCCTGTGGTCACGTGGGTTTTGTCTGGGTGCTCTGGTTTCCTCCCACATCCCAAAGACATGTTGTAGGTGGATTGAACACTCTAAATTGGCCCTAGGCATGAGTGCATACATGTGTGTGCCTTCTGTGGAAGGTTGGGTGCCAGGCTGGCAACTCAACACCGTAAAACTTCACTGCCAATCATGAGCAGTCAGGTGATCCATGGTGGCAACCCCTAACCAGAAAAAAGCTGAAAGAAGAAGAAGAAGATGGGTAGCTTGTTCCAGAGTATAGGAAGTCTCTGGGACAGGAATCTATCCCTCCAGCATGTCCTGTTTATTGTGGTGACAAGGTTTAGGTCCCTAGAGCATGTAGCTCAGAGGGATTGGGGTTTCTTTAGGTGTAGCATGTCCAACAGCTCTGGGTTTAACATAGCTTTATATGTTAGGCAGAGATCTCCTTGGAGTAAGCGATATGCTACAGAGTAAAGCTGGAGTTGTTTGAGATGGTCAGTGTAGGGCATCTGTTTGAGGCCAGTAATCCTGTTTGTGAGGTACTTCTGTGGCCTTTCCAGCTGCTGCAGATGTCTTGTGAGGTACATTCCGAAAGGGGCGTTGTACTCTATAATGAGTCTAATGAGTGCCGAGTAGAGGGGAACAATGACCTCTTTTTTTCCTGGATGAGAACCCTTTTGTGATGAGGTGTGCCACATAGAAGGATTTCCTGACTACTGTGGCGATGTGATTATCAAAGGAGCGACTACTGTCCACCTGGGTCCCAAGGTCTCTTATCACACATTTGGCATTAAGTAGACTGCCGTTTATGTGGTAGTTCATGGGTACAGAGATTTTACCAAAGGGAATGGCAATGGACTTTTTGGCATTGAGCTTGAGGCCATGCCTCTGACACCAGGCATCTGAAGGATTTCCTTACTACTGTGGCAATGTGTTTATCAAAGGAGTGACTACTGTCCACCTGGGTCCCAAGGTCTCTTATCACACATTCAGCATTAAGTAAAGGGGATGACAATGCACTTTTTGGCATTGCGCTTGAGGCCATACTTCTGACACAAGGCATCTCTTTCAGTGAGACCCTTCTGTAGGATGTCCACATCATTTGGGGACTCAACTATGGCTCCTAGTTTGCAGTCATCTGCAAACTTAGTTAGCCAGAGGCCTTCTGTGTTAGCCTGTACTTCAGAGAAGTAGATACCAAACAGGAGAGGTCCCAGGACTGAACTCTGTGGTACTCCATCTGTCACTGGTTTGAAGTCAGATTTGGAGTCTGCAACTTTTACAGTATGGGTTCTGTCAGTCAGCCAGTTGGCAACCCATCTTGTGACATAGGGATTTATGCCTAGTTTAGTGAGTTTAGCTATAATTCCAGAATAGGGGATGGTGTTGAAAGACTTGGTAAGGTCAAGATAGGCTGTGTGAACCACCTTACCCTCGTCTACAGCTTTGGTGACTACCTCAAAGAAGTCAATCAGGTTCAGAAGGCATGATCTGCCTTTCACAGACCCGAACTGGGTGAGGTCCAGAGTTTGGAGGTTACCGACATCTTTGTTTATGAGTTCTGTGATGATACGTTCCATGGCCTTGCAGGCCAGGCTCATCAGGCTAATAGGTCAATAGTTCCCAGGATCAGTGGTGGCTCCTCCTTTGTGGAGTGGGATAACTGTTGATGTGCGCCATTCAGTGGGTACAAAGCCTGATGTGAAACTATGATTGAACATGGTGCTTTAGGTGGGGAGCCAGTTCATTCTGAAGTTCATGTAAAATGCAGCCTGGGATGTTGTCTGGTCCCATGGATGCTGTGTTTTTGGTTTTAGAGAGTGCAGCTTTTACCTGCATAGATGTGATTACAGGGACTCTGCATTCTTCCTGTATAGATATGGGCCCTTTACATGGTGAGAGAGGGGTAAAGTTAGCAAAGAACCTATCTGCCAGGATGTTGGTAATATCAGTTGGTTTTGTAATTTTCATGCCGTTGTGCTGTAACTCAGAGCAGATCTGGGTGTTGCCACTGGGATTCTTGACATAGCTATATAATGCTTTGTGGTTGTCCTTAGAATCAATGGTGATTTTGTTTTTGTAGCTAGCTTTGGAGGATCTTATAAGGGATCTCAGCTTCTTACTGAGTCTGACCAGGGAGCTCCTCCACTCATGGGATTTTACTCTCTTTTGCAACAGTTTCTTCCTTCTGTTGTAGAGTTTGTTTATGGCAGGGGACCACCAGATTGGCTTCCTTTTTTTGGAGGATAGCGTCTTGGTTCTGTTTGGGATAGTATGATCCATGCACTTGTGTAAGTGCTTATAGAGTGCATTTGTGTAGGATTCAGCAGTCATAACTGTATTGTCCATCTGCATGGGTGTCATGAAGTTTGCCACTTCTGTCTTAAGAAGCATGAAGGTGGCTTTGGAGAAATTTTTTACCATGGTTTCCTTAATGGTGAGTGGGGGCGGGATGCAGATATCTAGGGTGATTAGCTTATGGTTGGATCTGAACAACGAGGAGTTGACTTCGGGTGTGGAACACCAGTCACTCATGTTGGTAATGACTAGGTCTAGGATATTGTTGCCCCTGGTGGGGGTGTGGATAAGCTGATCCAAGGCATTGGAATTTATGAATTCCAGAAAGGGTTGAGCGAAGGAGTTGGTAAATGAGTAGTTTTCCCAGTTAATGGTGGGGTAGTTGAATGGTTGAACCCTAATATTTTCCAGTATATCAAGAAAAGAGGAGTGGGAATACTGGGGCATGGTGGGGGATCTGTAGCAAGCTACAGTTTGGATTGCAGTTTTGCCCAGAGTTAGTTGCACTTTGAATAACCTCGGATGCCTTATGCTGCGCAACTAGCCTTGAGGTGTGGCTATCCTTAATGAATATGAACACACCTCCATTTTTGGTGTTCTGGTCCAGGTAAGATGGCTGAAAAGTGTGGTATGAGTTATAGGGTGGTAATGCAGGGGTGCTCTTTAAAGCCTTGAACCAGGTCTCAGTCACTGCACAGATGTTCTCCATTTTAATGAGTGCCTCGAGTGAGTGCATTTTGAGATTTAGACTTCTAGCACTGAAAAGCATTACCCTCAGTTTTTGCTTGTCTGTTCCTGTTATGGTGTTGAATTTGTCATTTGAACCTTGCCTAAAAAAGGCACTATAGGGGTGGCAAGACCCTTTGCCAGTATCCGGAATCCCAGGGACGACAGGTGCAGGCCATCTCTGGCAAAGCATCATGGTCTGTTGACCATGTCATCCCAGGCAGACAGATACTGGATCCCCTTAGAATGACACCAGAAGCTTAGCCAATTGTTGAAGTCAATCATTTTGTCCTTGCAATGCGGTACCATTCTGAGCGATGGCAGGATGCTACTCAGGGCTAGGGTCATACCTGCTTGGCTACAAGATCGGAGAGCTCTTCCATGTCTTATGTAGTCCAGGGAGGTACATCTCAAGGTCATTCACACCAACATGGACAATCACAGAGTCATATTTGTACTTGTTGTGGAATGACCTGAGTGTGTGTGTTATGTGGCAGATCCTGGCACCTGACAGGCAGCTGACAGTAACGTTCTCCTTGTTTAACCTGGTGAGTAGGACATCAGTGTGCCTGACTATAGAGTCACCTGTGACTAGTGTGTTGGGTACGTTGTCTTGGCTTATGGGCTGTGTTTCATTGGCACACTGAGTCTGTGGGCTATGTATCATTTGGGTTGTGTTTGGGGGGTGGAGTTTGCTTGTGTTTCTGCTTTGGAGGTCTCTGTTGCTTGATCAGATTATTATTGAGAGCCTCTGTGGATATTTTTGTGTTTCTATATGTGGATTTTGGTGGTATAGGTTTAGTGGGATTATGTGATGAGTGTGGTGGGGTGCAAGTATTTACCTTCTCCTCTTGACTGTCAAATTCAGACTTGGTTGGAGAGAGCTTTAGCTTCAGTTTGGCTAGATAAGTGCGTGTCTCACAGGTTGTGGTGTTGGTGGTAGGAGGAGAGGGTTGTCTGTGTACATGAGGCAATTGCTACATTGCTCCAAGATGCCCAGATTCATCAAATAGACAGGAGAGAACACTGCAAGCTGACCCTTGGACATGCCTGATTAAAAAATTACTTTCCCCTAGACAAGTGAGGAAAGTGAGTATAAGAGCTGTTTTTGTCTAAGCAAGTGAGGAAAGTACAAAAACTGTTTTCCTCTAGGTAAAGAGGAAGGTTGAGTGCTGTATTAATTTGTAGCTTTAGTGCTAACAGCAAGTTCTGAACAAATGCTGAGCACAAATAAGCAAATTCAAGTATTAAAACTAAGAATCTGTACCTGGATCTTGTGGTAGATAGGCTACCTAGTACTTACCACTCCCACTGATACGCTAGAATGCTTCCCTCCAACACAGAAAGGCTTGGGGGCTCAGAAGCTTGCAAACAGTCCTGGATACAGCAAATCTGTATCTGGACTAGACTAGTTACAGGAAAGGTGAGAAACAACACAAACACAGGCTTTTAAACCAGAAAGTTGAAAGAGATGGAAAAACTGCGAAAAGGCCAATAAACTACAATTTCTGGGCTAGAAACCAGTAGATAGACTACCTAGTACTTACCACTGCCGCTAATAAGCTAGAAGGTTTCCCTCAACACAGAAAGGCTTGGGAGGCTCAAAAGCTTGCAAACAGTCCAATATACAGCAAATCTGTATCTGGAGTAGACTAGTTACAGGAAAGGTGGGAAACAAGAGCACACATGGGCTTTTAAACCAGAAAGTTGAAAGAGATGGAAAAACTGCACAAACGGCCAGTAAACTACAATTTCTGGGCCAGAAACCACTCCTCTTGTGGTAGATAGGCTACCTATTTCTTACCACTCCCACTAATAAGCTAGAATGATTCCCACCAACACAGAAAGGCTTGGGGGGTTTCAGAAGCTTACAAACAGTCCTGGATACAGCAAATCTGTATCTGGAATAGACTAGTTACAGGAAAGGCAGGAAACAAGCGCAAACATAGTCTTCTAAACCAGAAAGTTGAAAAAGATAGAAAAACTGCCCAAATGGCCAATAAACTATAATTTCTGGGCCAGAAACCACTCTTATGGTAGATAGGTTACCTAGTGCTTACTACTCCCACTGATAAGCTAGAAGGCTTCCCTCCAACACAGAAAGGCTTGGGGGGGCTCAGAAGCTTACAAACAGTCCTGGATACAGCAAATCTGTATCTGGATTAGACTAAGTTATAGGAAAGGCAGGAAACAAGCTTAGAATTTTTTTTACATTAGAATAGCACTAAAAACAATTCAAGTGCAGTGCAAGCTAGCATACTTGAGTGTGTAGCAATATTAAACCAAATAAAGTTTAAATAAATGCAATTTATTCTAACTGTATTCTGAGCTGAATTCAATTTTTGTTTTATTCAACACTGAACAGTTAAACGGTGCCAAAAATATACTTATCAGCTGAGAAGCACACAGTTAGAATGCAAGGAGATTTTTTTTTTTTTTTGTAAAGTGGAAAGGGAGAAAGGAGAAACAGAAGATAATTCAAGGTTAAGGACCTAAGTGGGTTGGTCTTCTCAAATGTTCTCTCTGTATTATGTGCAAAGGTCTGCTCTTCAATTTTACCCTTAGACCAGCTAGTTCTCTCCTCTCCTGCACTTCTACTAGCTTATCAGTCTAACACTTTACCAGACTTCTTGCAGCAATTATTGTAGCACACAAAAGTGCTACCAGCACTAAACGTTCTACAAGGAAACAGCTCCAGTACTTATTATTATTATTCACCCATCCAGGCATGTCTAAAGGTCAGTTCCCTGTGCTTTCTCATATTAACCTGGTGAATGTGGGCATCCTGAGGCAATGTAGCAACTGCTTCATGTACACCGACAACTCTCTCTTATTACCTCCCAACACTCAGACTTGCAAGAGATGCACTTATATATCCAAACTGGAAGCCATGCACTCTCCAGCCAAGACCGGAATAGCTGGTCAAGAGGAGAAGGTCAACACTTGCACCACACAACATGGAACACATAGCCCTCCAGAACACACACCAGCACTGCCTTCACATAAAAACACAAACCACACACCCACCTTTGCGGAGGCTCTCAATAAAACACCTCCAAGGCAGAAATGCACTCGACCACCACAACACAACACTAATCATGAGACACAACTCTCCTAAACAGTGTGCCACTCAACCAATGTCCCTAAGGCAGAACATCATGCCCAACACACTAGTCATAGGTGACTCAATAGTGAGGCACACTTATGTCCCACTCACTAAATTGAATAAGGAGAAAGAAACAGTCAGCTGCCTGTCAGGTGCCAGGATCCACCACATAATGCAAGCACTCAGATCCCTCAACAACAGGTACAAATATGACTCTGTCATTGTACATGTTGATGTGAATGACCTGAGATGTACCTCCCTGGACTACATGAAAAGAGACACAGAGGAGCTCTCGGATAATGACACTAGACCTGAGCAGCATCCTACCATCACCCAGAATGATACCACAGTACAAGCAGAAAATGATCAATTTCAACAAGTGGCTAACTTTCTGGTGTCATTCTAAAGGGATCCAGTATCTGTCTGCCTGGGATGACATGATTAACAGACCTCGATGCTTTGTCAGAGATGGTCTGCATCTGTCACCCCTGGGCTTCCGGATACTGGCCAAAGTTATTGTTACCTCTATAGTGCCTTTTTAGGTGGTGTTCCAAAGACCAAATTACCACCATAACAGCTACAAACAAATGCAATCTGAGGGTCATGCTGCTCAACGCTAGAAGTCTAAATCTGAAAATGCACTCACTCGAAGCACTCCTTATAATGGAGAACATCGACATTTGTGCGGTAACAGAGACTTGGTTCAAGGCAGCAGAAAGCACCACTGCACTACCAGGCTATAACTCATTCCACACCTTTCAGTCCAAGAACTTGAACCGAAGCTCCAAAGGTGGTGGTGTTTCCATATTCATAAAAGATGTGCACACCTCCAGACTGGTAGTCCAACATAATGCATCAGAGATACTTCAGGTGCAGCTAACACTGGGTAAGACAGCGATTTAGGTCTTAGCCTGCTATAGGTCCCCAGCAATGTCCTAAGACTCACACTCCACATTCCTAAGCACATTGGAGATTATTAGGGTCCAACCTAACACTCTCATACTGGGCGACTTCAACTACCCCTCCATTAAGTGGGAAAACTACTCATGTACCAATACACTTGCCCAACATTTTCTGGAATTCATTAATTCAAATGCCCTAGACCAGCTCATTTTTACCCCCACCAGAAGTAGCAACATCCCTGACCTGGTCATTACTAACATGGGCAACCGTTGCTCTACACCAATAGTTAACTCCTCCCTGGTTAGATCCGACCACAAACTAATCACCCTGGAAATCCACATCCCTCCCACCTCCACTGCAAGGGTAACCACCATGAAAACCTTGTCCAAAGCTAACTTTGAGCTCCTAAAATCAGAGGTGGCTAACTTCATGGCATCCATGCAAATGGAGAATAGTTGCATGACTGCCGAATCATACACCAATGCACTCTACAAACATGTACTCAAATGCATGGATCTTGCTATACCTAATAGAACCAAGACACTCTCCTCCAAAAAAAAGGAAGTCAATCTGGTGGTCCCCTGCCATAAACAAACTCTACAACAGAAGGAGGAAACTGATGTGAAATAAGATGAAGTCCCAACAATGTAAAAACTCCCTTATCAGCCTCAACAAAAAGTTGAAATCCCTCATCAAATCCTCTAAAGCTAGCTATGAAAACAGAATTGCAGCAGATAGTAAAGACAAGCATAAGGCCTTTTATAGTTATGTAAACAATCTCCATGGCAATACCCAGATTTGCTCTGAGCTACTGCTCAATGGTGCCGCCTATACAGAGCCAACAGATTTTGCCAGTATGCTCTCCGACAGATACAGTTCCAACTTTACCACTCTCCCGCCCCCAAAGGACCAATCACGATACCAGTAGATTGCCAGGCACCCAATATTACTGCTGCACAGGTTAAAACAGCACTGTCCAAGGCCAAGAATACAGCTTCCATGGGACCTGACAGCTTCCATAGGACCTGACAATATCTCTGGCTGTGTTCTACATGAACTACAGACTGAACTGACCCTGTTTAATCACAGCCTCACCTCTGGCTTTGTCCCTGAGTGGCACGCTGCTACAGTCATCCCTCTCCACAAAGGAGTAGTGACTACAGACCCTGGGAACTATCTCCCCATTAGCCTGATGAGTCTGATATGCAAAGCTATGGAACACATCATCATGGACCTAATAAACAAGGATATAGGGAATCTCCAAACTATGGATCCCACACAGTTTGGTTTTGTGAAGGATAGATCATGCCTGCTCAATTTGGTTGACTTCTTTGAGTCAGTCACCAGAGCTGTGGATGAAGGCAAGGTGGTTCATACAGCCTACCTTGATCTGGCCAAGGCATTTGATACCATTCCCCATTCAAGAATCATAGAAAAACTCACTAAGCTAGGCATCAACCCCTATATCACTAGGTGGGTTGCAAACTGGCCCACAGATAGAACCCACAGTGTGAAAGTAGCAGATCCCAAGTCAGACTGCTGACCAGGGTTCGGTCCTGGGTCCCCTGCTGTTTGGTATCTATTTCTCTGAAGTCCAGGCCAACACAGAGGGTCTCTGGCTGACAAAGTTCGCAGACGATTGCAAGTT
This sequence comes from Protopterus annectens, assembly GCF_019279795.1. NCBI lineage: Eukaryota > Metazoa > Chordata > Ceratodontiformes > Protopteridae > Protopterus > Protopterus annectens. The sequence continues at coordinate 1,032,141,993 of NC_056739.1, read as the reverse complement.
GGGAGTTATTATTAACTCCCCAAGTGATGTTGACATCTTACAGAAAGGCCTCACTGAGACCAACGACTGGTGTCAGAACCATGGCCTTAAGCTCAATGCCAAAAAATGTGTCATCATCCCCTTTGGGATAAACCCGGTTCCCATGAATTACCACATTGATGGTAGTCCACTGAACACAGAAAGTTTTATAAGAGATCTGGGAACACAGGTTGACAGCAACCTCTCTTTTGACCACCACATTGCCACTGTGATCAGAAACTCCTTCTATGTGGCACATCTCATTACTAAGGGTTTTGCATTCAGAAAGAAAGAGGTCATTGTCTCCCTCTACTCTTCCCTCATTAAGCCAGTCATCGAGTGCAATGCCCCATTTGGCATGTACCTCACTAGACACCTGCAACAACTGGAGAGGCCACAAACTTACCTCACAAAGAGGATCCTAGGCCTTAAATACTTGTCCTATATGGACAGACTAAAAAAAACTCCAACTATTCTCTCTCTCTCTCTCATATCACCTACTTAGAGGCGATCTCTGCTTGACATTCAAAGCCATGTCTAATCCAGCTTGGTTAGAAATGCTACATCTAATGAAATCCCAATCCCTCCAGACCACATGCTCCAGTGACCTCAACCTCATTACCACAATCAACAGAACATGCTGGAGGGACAGGTTCGTAACCCAGAGACTGCCCTTGCTATGGAATAGACCTCCCATACATGTCAAACAGAGCACCTCACTGGTCCTCTTCAAGAGGGACCTTGATAAGTGGATGGGAAATAGAAAATTCACCCCAGGGATCACTCCAGTGTCTCTACTAAACAGAGGCACTGGGAACTAAGGTCAGGTGGCATATGTGCAGTTATACTGAAAATGGAAGGCTAAGTTTGTAAAGACTCCAGGGTCATTAGCCTAATACACACCTATGAACTACACCCAAAAACTGATATAAATGCAGGAGTCTTGTATTTATAGGAAGATAACTTTTTGTAATACTTATTTGCACTATACAAGCTGCCATCCCCTAGCACTGAAAAAAGTTTTATAAAAGGCCTAATGGTCAGTGTCAAGGTTAACATCTGAGGATAATGTGTTTTAAGAGAAATGGAAGGGCTTTTGGAGATGTTTTTAGCAAGGTGCTTTCCTCAGTCTTTGATTGATACTGTCAGGAATGTAGTTGTAGAAGGTAGAAAACAAATTCAAACCTATTTTAAAAATGGCTGATAAAAAAAGAGTGGTAAAGAATGCAACACACACACAGTGTCAGCTAATAGATTTAAGGTCATGGTATTCATGTATGGGAATGAAGCTCCTCAAATAAAATAAATAATGAAAAGGAATTGGACCACAATATTGAATGAAGAATTAATAACTAAACTGGGTGACAATCCATTTTTTCAATCAGAACAAATATGAGTTTGAAGCAGAGAATAACGAGGTGTCCCATATTAAATATGAACAGCATCAAAGAATGTAAGATGGTGAAATGTTTGTACTGTAAAGCCTATAAACATATAAATGACTCAACTTTTCTAAATGTAGCAAGTTATAATAATGTTATAGTGAGCTGAGGCAGGTATATTTGCCACACATTTGGATTAGTTTATATTGCTACATCTCTCCTGTGACAGTTTCTATATTGGTAAAATGGAAAAAATTGGATACAATGATATTTGGTATATCCAAAACCTATATATTGATTAACTGTATATACTCAGGTATTTTAAATATAAAGTGTCTGCCCTAGTAAATCATTCTGAGTGTTGTCAAAACTTTAAATTTTTTTTACTTTGAAGAAGATGCCCAAGAATATAACAGGAGGACAATGGGAATCACAACTTGAGCAAAGAGAAAGTACAGTTTTGTACCTACCATAAATGTAGATGTCCGATAGGTATGCATCTGCAGTCCTAACATATGGGTTGTCCTGCCTCAGGCAGCCCTTCGGTCGGCCGGATTCCAAAGTCTGGGTCTGGCCTCGGCTGATGTTGCACTTCACCCGACGTCATAGCTGCTGTTTATTGGGTATAAAGGCATCAGTCAACGCCATTTTCCTCAGTGTTTCTTGCCCCAGATACCAGGTGCCCTCTAGGAAGGCTAAATTTGGATAAATGCAAATAATTCCAAACAGTAGAGAGCAAACAATATAAAAATATATATATATACATATATATATATATACAAACAAATACACCATAATAGATTCCCCCAGCTAGCTAAAAGAGGGGTAAATACCCTAGGAATACCACAGAGGGGAAGGAGGGTGAGTAATCCTGACTGCAGATGCATACCTATCGGACATCTACATTTATGGTAGGTACAAAACTGTACTATGTCCTTCAAGGATGCATCTGCAGTCCTAACATATGGGTAGAATACCATAGCCAAACTGGGGGAGGAGGCACTAAGATAAAGATGGTGTAGTTAAGATCCCTTGCAAAACAGCAGTTGCAAAACCTGCTCGGGATCTAGAGTATAAGGGAAGATTATAATGCTTGGCAAATGTATGCACGGAGCTCCAAGTAGCAGCTTCTAAAATGTCTTTGGTAGCCACTCCTCGTAGGAAAGCTGTAGTGGTGGCTGTAGCTCTTGTGGAATGAGGTCTGATATTATCAGGAGTTGTCTTTCCATGAAAAGAGTAGCAAAATCGAATGCAATTTCCTATCCATTTTGAGATTGTCTGTTTTGAAATTGCTTTTCCTTGCATTCCTGTTGCATATGCTACCAGAAACTGGTCAGTTTTTCTGCTGGTCTTAGTTCTGTCCAGGTAGTAGCGTAATTGTCTGTGCACATCCAAGGTATGTAGCAGTCTTTCCCCCCTGTTCTGTGGGTTGGGGAAGAATGTAGGTAAATGAATCGCTTGGTTTAATGATACTCTGGAGACCACTTTTGGCATAAAGGTAGGGTTAGTTCTCAGAGAGACTCTGTCCTGATGGAAGATAAGGAAGGGTTGTACTGCCATTAATGCCTGTAACTCAGATACCCTTCTTGCTGAAGTGATTGCTAGCAGGAAAGCAGTTTTCCAAGACAAGAATTGTAATTCTGCTGTTGCTGCTGGTTCAAAAGGAGGAAGTGTTAACTTTTCCAGCACAAAGTTGAGATCCCATGTAGGTAAAGGTGGTTTCCTTGGAGGCTTTACATTTTTGATTCCTCTCAAGAACTGCCTGAGAAGTGGATGAGAGAAGAAAGGAGGATCCATGTTGTATTCTGCTGAAATTGCTGATGCATGAATCTTAATGGAGGAGTAAGAGAGGCCATTGTGGAACAGCTCTGCTAAATATTCCAGGATGTGTGCTATGTTTGCCAATGAGACATTTTCTCCCTTTGCTGCACTCCAAATGAGGTATCTTTTCCACTTGGCTGAATAAGTCTTCCTTGTGGAGGGTCTGCGTGCCTCCAGGATAATGTCCTTAACCCTCTGAGATAAACCTGGGTTATTTTGTTTTATGCAATATTCCAAGCAGCTAGCTGCAGTGTTTTCAAGTTTGGATGTAGGATCTTGTAGTTGTCCTGTGTTAGTAGTAAGGGACATAGAGGTAGATGCCATGCGTGTGTCCGAGACATGCTTCTCAGTAGCGGGTACAAATGTTGCCTCGGCCAGTCTGGAGCTATCAGAATTACCCTTGGCTGATCCTCTCTGATCTTCAGTAGAACTTTGCACATCAAGGGAAGAGGTGGAAATGCATATGCTGTCAGGTTTTTCCAGCTGAAGGAAAGGGAGTCCACCCTCCAAGCAAGTGGGTGGTATGCTCTTGTGCAGAATTTCTTCAATTGGTGATTGTGTGGGGAGGCAAACAGGTCTATCTGTGGTAGTCCCCATTTCTTTGTTATGGCTTTGAAGATATCTGGATGCAGCATCCATTCGTGAGCATCCGTGGTAGTTCTGCTTAAGGTGTCTGCTAGAGAATTTTCTTTTCCTGGTACAAATCTGGCCTGAAGTTGAATGTTGAGGTTCAGGGCCACATTCCACAGGTCCATTGCCATCCGGCATAGAGGGTATGAATGTGTACCTCTCTGTTTGTTGATGTACCACATGACTGTGGTATTGTCCGTCCTTATCAGCAGATGACCCTGTTGAAGGAGTGGTCTGAATGCCTGGATCGCAAGTTTCACTGCCAGCATCTCCTTTAGATTTATGTGTAGATTCAGCTGGTCTTGGTTCCATAGGCCTTGTATACACTTGTCCACCATGTGAGCCTCCCATCCTAGGTCTGAGGCATCCCATGGTGATGGTCTGGCTTGGCTGTGGTTTGTGGAAAGGCAAGCCTCTGTTCAACTGACAGGCCTGAGCCCACCACAGGAATTCTTGCTTCAGGCATGGAATTATTGGAATCTGGGCTTCTAGACTGTGCTTGTGTTGAGACCATACATTCCTTAGATACCATTGTAGCTTTCTCATATGCAGCCTGGCATGCGGAACCAATATTATGCAGGATGCCATGTAACCCAGGGCTTGCAGGACTTTCCTTGCAGTAAGCTGAGTTTGTGTTGTTAATGTCATGAAGTAAACTGGTAGTTGCTTTTGTTTTTCTTCTGTGAGAAAAGCCATCTGAGTTGATGTGTCTAATTCTGCACCCAAGAATGTTACCCTTTGGGATGGTACTAGTCTTGACTTTTGCATGTTGACTGTGTATCCCAAGGCTTGCAACAGTTGTATGACATTTTCCAAATCTTTTGTTAACTTTGCCTTGTTGTCCGCTTGTATTAGGCAGTCATCCAGGTATGGGTAAATCTGAATTCCCTGAAGTCTGCAATGAGCAATTACTGATGCCAGGCATTTCATGAATACTCTGGGTGCAGTAGATAAGCCAAAAGGCAATGCTGAGAATTGATAATGCTCTGATCCTGCAAGAAATCTGAGGTGTCTTCTGCAATCTGGTTGTATAGGGACGTGCAGGTATGCCTCCTTGAGATTTAGAGTCACCAGCCAAGACTCCTTGCCCAGCATGGGAAGAAGTTGCTGGAGGGTCAGCATTTTGAATTTTGGAACAATGAGGTATGTGTTCAGTGCGGACAAATCTAGAATAGGTCTCCATTGATTTTCTTTTCTTGGTGCAAGGAAAAGCCTGGAGTAAAATCCTTGGCCTTGTTCCATCGGTGGCACCTCTTCTATAGCTCTCATCCTTAGTAAGTTGTTGATTTGTCTTAGAGCGTCTGTTTTTTGGCTTGGTGGTAGGTTTGGCATTCCTCTCTTTTTTGGTAGAGTATGGAAGTGAAACCTGTAGCCCTTGTCTATTGTTTGTAAAGTCCATTTGTCTCCTGTAATGTAATGCCAGTTGTCAGAGAATAAGGCTAGTTTTCCGCCCAAGGTTGCTTCCAGTTGTTCCCTGGTAGGCGGAACTAGAGGCAAGTCATTGTGTCTGCCCTGTAGAAGTGGTTGTAGTTGATTCTGTGGCAGTACATCTCTGGTTGGTAGGTTGCCACTGACGTCCCCTGTAGGCACCCCTAGATTGACCCCTGCCTCTTGGGCATCTATTTCTGCCTCTTTGCACTCTGGAGTTGTCCGGAAAGGACCAATTCTTCGAAGGCCAATTTCTGCTAAACCTCGGAGGTTGGACCTGTAAGAAATCCTTGACTGTTTGGACAGATTTTGCTTTTTCTTCCACCTTTTTTAGAACCTCCTGTGCAGGGGAGCCAAACAAACTTTGTTTCTCCATGGGAGCATCTAGGAGTTTTGACTTAACATGGTCTGGTAAGGATTGTTCTTTTAACCAGGCATGTCTTCGAATCACTGTTCCAGTTACCGCTGATCTAAAAGAAGCCTCCAGTGCATCATAGCCACATTTTAAGAAATGGTTACTGACCTGCTGAGAGTTATGTACCAAATCCTGAAGGGACTTGCGGTCTATAGGTTCAGGAGAAGATAGTTTTTTATTTATCTGGTCTAACAAAAATTCCTGATACTGAATCATGTGAAATTGACAGTTCAAGGCCCTGGCTGAAAGAGTAGCAGAAGTATAAACCTTTTTACCCCATCTCTCTAATGCTCTAGATTCCCTTTCAGAGGGAAGAGGGTTTTTGGCAGAGGCAGCTGCCACACCTTTAGGGCCCTGTGAAATGGTTTCAGGGTCTGCAACAGGAGCCTTATACAAATGGTAGTGTGTGTCCGGGACCCTGTAATATCTGTCTGGCTTGACAGGGGCCGGAGGAAGAGAATCAGGAGCAGTACAGGCATCATTATATGCATCATCAACAACTGTTAGTACTGGCGGAATGGCTAAACGCCTATGCTGTGGTAAGTGTAAAAAAGTCCTTAGCCTTTTCCTTGAATCTGAAAAATCCTGGCCCTGCCATTGGAAGTGTTCCCTCATAGCATGCAAGGTTTCCCCAAAGGAAAATTCTTCAGGAGGAGAAGCAGAAGGAATGGAGTCTTCTGCATCAGGATCCTCATAAGGAGAATATGGGCCTTCATGAGGGTCTGAAAGGTCTGAGTCATCCGAGGAATAATCTGTAGACACAGGTTCCGGGGGTTCAGTCCTAGGCCTCTTGTCTGGAGGGGGCTGAGAGGCCCTGTCTGGGTGAGGTTGGGATCCTCTGATCAAATAAATGAGATCCTCAGCCAGGCTGAGTATTTGGGAACTAGAAGTAGGCCTATGTGAAGGTGTTTTGGCAGGCAAGGCCTTAGAAGATTTAGCTGCCTTAGCCCTGGCAAAAGCCTTGATAGACATGGAAGCAGGGGGTCTAGCAGCCCCACGTGCAGGGGAAGTTATGTCTAAAGGAATAGTGTCTGATAAATCCTGGGTGGCTGCTTCTGTAGCAGTAAATTCAGTAGCAGATTCAGCCATGCTCTGTGAGGCCTCGGCTATCGGAAGCATGCTTTCGGCCGAAGGAAGAACCGGGGGGTTCGGTTTCAGCCGAAACCGAGACATTCGCGGTTGGCCTAACCGTGGTTTCAGCTGAAACCATGGGCCGCGAATGTCAGTCCTTTTCCTTGCGCTTTTTAGCTAAAACTCCTCTGCAAACTCCGACCGACGTCTAAGAGTCCGTCGGTTGAAGGAAGCACAGGCTAGACAAGCTGATACGTCATGGTCTGGGCCTAAGCAAGGAAGGCAGTAAGAGTGGAGATCCTTATGAGGTATTTGTTTCCCACAAGTTAAACAATTATTCACTTTGTCTGACATCAGCTGAGGCAAGAAAGAGTCCCCAATGGGGTACTTAGCTTTTTAGAAGTCTTCGGTAGTAGAAATCTCTGGATCTGACCGACCGGCACTTGCGAACAGCTTCTGCTTCGGGCACCACGCGGCAAGAAAGACTGAGGAAAATGACATCGGCTGATGCCTTTATACCCAATAAACAGCAGCTATGATGTCGGGTGAAGTGCGACATCAGCCGAGGCCAGACCCAGACTTTGGAATCCGTCCGACCGAAGGGCTGCCTGAGACAGGACAACCCATATGTTAGGACTGCAGATGCATCCTTGAAGGACATCTGAGTTTGCAAGTTAATTTGAATGCCACTCAGTATCCAGGTCTAAATGATGGCTTATCAACTGTGAATACACTAAAATTAAAGGCAAATAAGTAGTAACAGTAACCAATATTTTTAATGTTAGTAATAACAGAATTAATTTTTACAGTAATACAATAACTTTTTACAGACACACATTTAAAACATTTCTTCAGAATTTTTATTAAATGAATACTATTCATGAGGAGATGGGTGGTATTCTGGGAATAAAAAGATGGGACAATTGTGCATTGACAGTTGCATTTTGAATGCCAGAACTCCAACACTAGATTGTTGGACAGTGGTATCTGCAGAACTGTGCTTTTGGCCGGTCAGGATGTTGACCTTATTTCCATTATCTACCAAACTGCAGACCAAGTCTAACCTGTTATTCTTCTATTGATTTACATTCTGTAATGTGTTCTTAATCTGCCTGTAAGCCTCTGAACAAGAAAATTTAAAGATCATAATATGGCTACCAAAAAAAAACGGTATACTTTATTTATTTGATTATGAATGTAATTGTTACTTTGGAAAAATATATGATTTTTTTGTCATTGTGGAATCTGTGTTTGCAAAGTTTACTTTGTTTACATTTTACATGTTTACATTGTAGAATCTGTGTTTACCTTTTATAAGTATCTTTTCAAGCCTTTCAATGTAGATCATGGAAGAGATCTCTAGCTCTTAGTTCCAGAATCTTCAGATCAATGTCCACGTGAACATGTATTACATGTTCTCTCAGGGTCTGTAAAGATTTTCTAAAGATACAGTGGTTTCTTCTCTACTCTCAAAAAATGCTAGTTGGTTGACCACAATAGTTATTTACCCTCACCTTTGTGACTGGGACTATGGCTGAAAAGTGTCTATGAACCAACTTAGTTATCTGGTTAAAAAATTATAATATTGCGAAGGCTGCCCGCCTAGCCAGATAGAATTTTATAGATAATTCTATCATTTATAAATATTAATGTAAGACACAGGGTTGTTGTCTTAAATGGAAAAACTGCTGTTATATGTGGAACTGCAAAAAAATGTCACAACAGTGCTCTCTACTGACCAAGTAAAAGCATGGTGTGACCCTTTGATCTAAAGTCGGCTCCAGCCCATCTAGATGAAAACATTCTTTCTATTGTTTTAACCAAGAGTTAAATTGCTAGATTTAAACATGCAACTGTATTTTTATTGCTCTGCTTCCTGACCAGCTGCAAGATAAAACACAGAGATGTTAAGAATGTAAATGCAGTTTCTGTTAGCCTGGGAACCCAGGGAAGTGTGAAGAATGATGTAATGTGTAGCCTGGGAACCCCAGGAAAGTGTGAAGAATGATGTAATGTGAATCAGTACTGCAATTCCAATTTAAACAGAGAGAACCAGAGATTATTAAGCATTTTTGCCTTGACCATTCACCTCATCAGCACTCTGCCTGTTCTCTTATGCAAGTTTATCTTAGACTTGTGTTTTCTTTTAGAAGTAGCTAGGAACTAGAAAGATTCAACCAAGTGTTTTTTTGTGAAGTCAAAACTGTACTACTGAGTTATTTTAAGTGTTTCTCTGTGATCTCTGAACTCTTGACTAGCACTGTGTAGTAAGAAGTATTGTCTTGTGTTTTTATTATTTATTACTTCTTCTTCTTCTTTCGGCTTTTCCCAGTTAGGGATCGCCACAGCGGATCACCTGTCTGCTCAAACCTTTCAACTGTGGCTGTTTTGTGTAGAGATAATTTAAGCTCTAGAGTACATTGCATATTTATGCTGATTACTGTACCAAGTCACTCTAATAAGCCTTGACTGTTTAGTTATACTACCAATTGGATAATAATATTGCACAGTAATAATTGGACACCCTTTAAAGGGCCTTTGAGTAGCTGACAAATATTAGTGGGTGGTGGCAAGTGGTACTACCATATAGTCTGGGAAAATGGGGCACAGCTGGAGAACCTGTGCCATCCTTCCCCAGGAGTGTCTGTGTGGTTGTATAAACTTTCAGCTCAAAATGTGTGTGTGTCAGCTACTTGGGCAAGGACACAAAGCACTGGTTGGACAGAGGGGGTGCTGGATGTTTTAGCTTGGCAACTAGGCTGAGATCTGGACAGTATAGCTGTGTCAGTGGGGAGTCTTATTGGGGACCTGGAGAGCAAGGGAGCAACCAGCCCTTGACTGACTGTGATCTCTGTGTGCTCTTAAGGGAAATTGCACTTTAATGTGTGTATTTATCTTTCCTCCTATATGAGACGCCCCTCACTGGTGTTAGTAGTGAGGACTGAGGCTTCTTGATTGCTGGGCCAGGGAACGGGCGTCACAAATATAACTACCTGGACATTTTCTTTACACATAGATGGAAATGATTTATTAGTTCAATTATATTCAATGATGAATTCAATTTTAGTTTATGATCATCTATTGCATATCATAATAGTACATCTTTTCTTTATAAAACTATCAAATTCCAAGTACAGAGAAATTACTGATAATTAATAGTCTTCTTTACCTACTTATATATCCCTTTTATTTATCTTGTTGTTGACTAGGCTAGTCTCACTAGGCTAGTGGTCACTTTTCAGGGGCAGACTCGAGGTGAAACTAATACTACTATGAGAAATTTGGCCCAGTTATTAGAATACTTCTCCTTCTCTTTGTCAAGTAGGTTGTTGTTTCTTGTGGGACTTCCTGCTTCCAGCCCAGGCAAAGAGGTGGCTCAGAGATGCAGAAAGGAGTATGGCCAGTGTCTGTAGGCTGGAGTAGATGGCCAAAGATGAAGTCAAGCAAGAGAGTATGGAAAAGGGTTCGAATGTGAAGGAAGCTGAACCATTGCAAAAAGGAGAAATGCAAGGAGAAGAGGTATGCAGAGGAGCAGAGAAGGTGTTATTTTTGAAGGAGAAGGGAGAGGCAAAGAGGGAGAGTGATGTGAATGTAGTCAAGCCTTTACTAGATTCAGAAATTATATTCCAGGACAGATTATTTGAAGGAGAGAGTGAGTCACAGACAGGTTATACTATTACAACCCTTCAATCGGGAGGGTTGCAGGATGTGTAATTGAATGACTTAATTAATCAAAGCAAATCAAAGAGTGTAAAAGCTATGTTGTGGGGGGGCATTATGGACAAAATACATGAAGAAGAAGTGGAGGAAATAAGAAGAGGAACAAATAAGTCTGTATATGCAGACCATGAAAGAAGAAGAGAGGAAAGAAGAAAAGAAAATTGATTTAGGAATGAAGAAAAATTCTTAGTGAGAATAAGCAGTAAGAAACAGGAAGAACTTGATAGTCATGCCATTTGGGATAACATAATACCACCCCTAGCTATGTCACCTAAAGTGGTAAGAGCATTTCTTCATATTAAGACACATTTTATGACATTCTTTTTGCATCAGGTCAGTATACAGGAACATTTGTGGAACACTATGCAGTAAAGAAAAACTACAACCCATGGAACTTGTATGTTATCCATGCATTCAATAGTGAGACAAAAAAGAGAATTTATGTGCAGTTATACTGAAAATGGAAAGGAAAAAATAATATATATTCCAAGTATGATAAATGAAGAAGGAAATAGAGGCATTGTGAAATACTATGGGTAACCAAAGATGTTTCTTTTTTGACAAGAATGAACATGTAATTAGTAATTGTGATAGAAGAATTGTGATATAGCAGGGCATGAAGCTAAAATGTGAAGTGAAATGTGAAAAATGTATGGATGTATTGTAAGGAAAATATAGGAGCTAAAGAAAAGTATGAGAAAGAATGAGAGAAGACAAGAGCAAAGTACAAAGCAGATCAAGAAAAGGAGCAGGAAGAACTAATAATGATAGGAAAATATGAAAAAATAAAACAAAAAGAGAGAAAAAGAATTGGCGGGAGAACAGTGGTAGATGTGAGGTGAAAAAAATAGATTTATAGAATTACTGCAGTTTATGCATATGCTACAAAGAAAGAGAGGTTATATTAAAATAATTCTAGATTATGTGAGTGTGAACATGGAAATAATATTAGTGGGGAACTTTATCTGTGACCTAAGAATAAGAAGAAAAGAGGGAGCTGATGTCAGGATAATAGCATAAATACTGAAAAGTGGAAAATTATATATATGGGATAATAAACAGTGAACCCATTAAAGGAGCAACTTAAGAACAGACATATATTATTTATTTTATAATCTCAGAAAGCTTGAAAATTATATAAATAGTATTAAAAGTTACATGATTTTCAGATCATTTGTCAAATTTGGATAGAGATTCAAGAAAGGGAGGGGTATATAAAGGTAGGTGAAGGTATTAAAAGATTAAACAAAAAAGACTTAGATGAGGAAGGAAGAGAAAGTGCTAAACAATTATGGAAAGATCATGTAGGCGTTAAGAGTGATTTACAGAAAATTGACATATTGGTGAATAAGTTTTAAAGAAAAATATAAGAAATGTTTCTTGAAATGACATGGTTTAAAAAGAAAAGAAGAGAAACAAAAGTATACATAAGTAAGTTATGAAGTGTTTAAAGAAGTAGAAAGAAACAAAATGTTCTTGGAAGAGAGAGGAAAATGTATAAAATGAGTAAAAAGAAAATAAAAAAAATGTTTTCTTTATAAGGGAAAAAAGAAGAAGTTGCACCATATTTGAATAAAGTTGTAAAAGAAAAGAAATAAGAAAAATAAGAAATGAGAAAAGAGAAATGTCAAAAACACAACAAGAAATAATGGATGTAATAAAAGTATATATAGAAAAGACATTTAAAATGAATAACATAGAAGGAAAGCAAAAGTAGAAAGTTAAAAAAAATAACTAGAGAGGATAATGAACTGTTAAAAAATAATTGTGGGAGAAAAGAATAATGTGTTAAAGACAGTAAATGTGGAATCAGCCAAAGGGCTGGATGAAATACAATATTACATGTATAAAGATTTGCAAGATTGGAAAAAGAAGTATTCTGTGGAAGTATTAAATGAATGATTATAGAAAATCTTGGAAAAAAAGGAATATGTGTTGGAGCTATGAAGTTTATATGGAAGAAAGGGGAAAAGAAATATGCAAGAAACCGGTGACCAATAGTGTTAAATAATGGATATACTTCAGTCAGCTGAGACCAGAAGATTGAAGTTTCAAAAGGAAAAAATAAATAAATAAAAACAAATTTTTGTTACATTTTTCCAGGGGGAGGGGCAAGCCCCCCTGCAACCCCACACCCCCTGCTAAATAAATGTACCAACTATGGGACTGTACTACAGACAATTTAAGTGGCAGATACTGTTTAATTCCTACAACAACCTGGGTTAAGTAATAATGTGAAGTATAAGGTAGTATTACATAGAAAGTTTCACCATGAAAAATGTAAGTGAATAAATCATTTTATTTTGTTTATATTTGTATGTTTATAAGTGCCATTTCATCTGTATGTATATGCTTTTTTATTATTCATGTTTTTTAAATATTAGTTAAATTGTTTTTTCATTGGATAATTGAGTGAGGTACTTTAATATATACTGACACTGGTTTTTGTAAAAGTTGTTCTGAAGAAGACCTTTGTGAATGGTTGAAAGTGATAAACCTTGTGTTTTTGTGGTAATAAATTGTTTAAGACTTCCATGAGGTGTCCCTTCCATTCTAGCATAGTGGATTTATCATTTTGTTTTTACCATTTATTTTGAGGAAACTGAGTGTTTTTTTTTTTCTTGGTAAAATGGTAAATATCCCATTCCACACTGTACGGCAATCTCCATTCAAAATATTTGAAGTTTCAAAACTTCGATCTTATGGTCACAGCTGTTTGCAGTTCTAAGTTTTGAAACATCAAGCTTCTGAAGGGGGGTCCTAAATAATGCAGACTGTAAGATATTTATGAAAATAATAAGTCAGAGATTAGAAAAAAAGTTAATAAAACTTGAAGAAACAATATTTGGAAAAAAGGGGGAAGGAAGTTGAAAGCTTTTGATGATAAAGAGAGAAATGGTAGATGATATAATAAACAGGAAATCCGAAGTTAATATTATGTCAGGTGATTTCAGTAAAGCATTTGATAAGACACATGAAAATTTATGGGATATACTGAACAATTATAAGATAGTTGAAAAAAAATGAAAATATTTGTTTCAGTGTATGAAAATAAATAAAGTGAAATATTGTTGAATTGTTGGTTAAGTCAATAAACAGATATAAGTAGCATTATATGGCAGGAGAGTCGAGCAAGTATTTTATTTACATCGATTATGAATGCAGTTGTTAGCAAGATAAATATATCTTTAAGGACAACAGGATATAGGACTAGAGAAGGAATTCAAGTATCAGTTATGTTTTCATATGCAGGCAATGTTGTTTTAATGACAACAAAATAAAGAATAGATGGAGGAAGTTATTAAGAAACTATATATATAAGGGTAAAGTAAAGGCATAGGGACAATAAATAAAATATGAAGTATTCCATTTAAGAAATAGATATATATAAAATGTGGTACTGACCTACATATAAAAATAAAAAGCAAAACAGAAGAAAGAGTCTGTGATCATTGTGGTGAAGTTGAAAGAAGGATATACACATGGATATGTTAGAATGTGGGTATTATGGTTAAAGTGGAGAAAAAGTTCCTAAGTAACTAGACAAAAAGATGTTTTATAAAATATGGACTATAGGGAATGAAAGATTGAATGAGATAAAATTTAATGGAAAATAAATATAGTCAGAAATACTGACAAAAATATGATTGTGGTTGTGGAAAAACAGTAGAGGGGATAACGAATGTAAATAAAAAACAATGTAGTGTACTGAAAAATTTGTGTAGATTGTAGCTTATAAGTGTAAAAGATCCATATAATTATAAATATATATGTAAATACTGTAGATACGATATAGTGTTTAATAAAGATACCCTACTCTTTTTGATAGGTGCCGTGAGATATTTTACATTTACCTGAGCTACCACAAATTCAATCAGTTGGAACCTTGGTTTACTGTCGTATCTGAAGAATGAGCTTTGCCACTTAAACTCTATTGGGTCTACTTTACATTACAGAAAAGCCAAAAAAATAAAGATGGAATGCTCGAGACCACAATAATGAAACCTAGAATACCAAACTGCAACTGTTTTCCCAGGGCAAGGAAGCACTTGCCCAAAACTACAGTACAGCCACACTATCTAAACCCACCTGGATGGGGGCACTATTTCCCCCATCCCCTGATATGGGGGGGCTGCACCCTCCCACCCCCAAACTAAATATACCAACTCCAGGATCACACTACAGTGGGAAAGGGCATTATTCCCTACATTGGGCAAGTGTTTCCTTGCCATGGAAAAACAAATGTGATTCAGTATTCTAAGTTTCATTATTGTGGTCTCGAGCATTTCATGTTCAGTTTTCTGGCTTTTTGTTAATGTAAAGTAGACTCATTCTATTATCCTTGTTTTACTTCTACATCTTTTTTTAAAATCCTCAGTGCACTTGCCCAATGGCTAACTACTCTTACCTTAATGATCTATTCATTCCACTGAGGGACAAAGAAACTGGCATCCAAAGGTATGAGAGTCTAAGACCCATTTATTTTTACCTGGGGTGCCTTATCATGTCATTCATTCCCACATAGTGAGAGATGGGTGCAAGGAGAAGCCTAAATACTATGTATAGTGGGGTGGCCTATTGCCCATGTAGAAGTACAACTTCTCCTTGCAGTAGTTCTACATGCTCTATAGGTATTAACAACCTCATATACTATATGTCTGGTTGGGAGTGCCTTCTGTGTGGAGTCTGCATGTCCTCCCCGCAGTTCTGTGGGCATTTGAAAGACTTGCGTTGAATGGGCATGCCTTCGTTGAAGGTTGGGCGTCGGGCTGGCAACTTGACACCATAAAAAACAACTGCCAATCATTAGCAGACCGGAGTTCCACTGTGGCGACCCCTAACCGGGAAAAGCCGAAAGACAAACAACAACATATACTATACGTCTAAAAGCTGTTTGGGTTACAAGAATATGCACATTTGCAGAACATGCCTAGAGATTCATGACCCATGGATGTAACAGCTATTTGTCCCACTAAGTGTCACCCAAGTAGCAAAGCAAAGATCCTCACTACTGCCAAGCCCTAGTGCATTTCCTGCAACTTCCATGAATTTCATTCATTCACACCTTGCTAAAATCCAACTGTCATGGTCCTACCACCACATCTGATGCTATTCACTCCATTATAACCATACACTTTCCTAGCTGTCTTACCACTTTCCAGTGGAGGCCTGGAAATCTTCTGCAGAACATTCACTATGGTCAAGCACAGCCTTAACCCATTTATAATTTACCTTTCATCTAGTATGAGTCTACAAAAGAAATAACTTGAACCAAGGGAACACAAATATGCTTAGACTATATCAGTGTTAAATCAAGAGTCTCCCATGCTGTCTCTATGCAGAAAAAATAAAGAGTATCTATGTCTCAGTAACTGTTAAACATTAAGACCCTTGTTCAGTGTCTTATTACACTTTTGAAGGTAGATATCTATTCCATAACCACTCTAGGAGAGGCTCATTTGCCCTGGACTACCTCTTTCTCTCAAGTCTGATATCTCAACCAATACTAGAACCAGAGAACTAAATTTTCGCCAATATATAAATAACCCATAGAGGAGGAATTAGTATATAACCCTGTGCTTTACAAAACACTAACATAAACTTCCACTGCATGTTATGCAGAGAGACTAATTAGCTTCCATTAAACATAAACTAAATAGGTATCTACAAATTTTCTTTAGAATTGACTGGCATGGCCCTCCTGGAGTTGGGGGCCTGCCCAGTGAAGAAACATGTCAGAGATTGCCCACTGAAGAGTAGACTGGATGTGTACAGCAAATATCTGGGAGTCAGTGATAGCTTGGGTGTGTTGGTATGTCTGCATTACAGGACATTCTCTCAAAAAGTAGTTAATAATAATCCAAAAGTAGTTATTTGCAACATGAAATAAACATATGAGTTTCTTTAGTATTTCACAGACCAAATAGCCTTACGTAAATCAAATGAACTTAAACATGTATTTAAAAAAATTATCTCAATATTTTTTATGCGAAATAATCCGAGATCAGAAAAACAACAAGTAAGTTAGTTAGCATTTAATCCTCTTTATTAGAGTTACCAAAATGAACAGGTAATAGACAAGGCCAGTCCAGTGGTTTTATTTTGTCAGATTCATGTTCATTTCCATTTTCTCCTCTTGGTACCACCCCCCAAACTATTTGACTTATTTTCTCACACTTATGTTTATCATGTTTTTATTGTCTATTTTTTTTATGTTCTAGTCTTTTTTTAGGAATCCTAGTTTGGTATTTTGATTGTATTTTGGACTTTATACAGGCAGATCTGAAGAAGTGCTTAATGAAAGTGTTGGCAGAACCATTACTAAGTGTGAATCTTTTCATATTTGTTCTTCTTAAGGATGCCTTGTTCCCTATTCAAAGTTTTTTTTTTAATTAGTAGTACTGCCTGACCATAATGGAAAATTATGACACTCCTGATTGGCAGATGCCATGTGGGGCATATTATTTAACAGAGCTAGGGACAATAGCTCCTCACAGACCACCTGTGCACTGCCAATTTCTCTTTTTGTCTAGTACTCCTAGCAGCTTTCTCTTTGATTCGGACATGTTTCCGACTAGTGTCATTGGGATTTCCGAGCTCTCCTGGTGTGTGCCTACTAAATACCTTTAAATGTTATTTTCTTTATTATTCTGAATTTCCCCTTAAAGATCAAGAAGAGTCACTAAGTAATCATGAGTTTGTTTAAAGGTCACTCCGCCCATATTACCAATGTTTTATCCTTGCTGTGTACCAGTTGCTCTTATTTAATGCTTATTCCAAACCTTGGTGTGACTACTTACACTGCGCCATTCTTTACAGGTATGTTTAACAATAATTCAGTACTCTGATCTTGTTTTTAATTTTGTCATTTTAGTGGAAAGAGACACGATGCTCACAAAAGCTAAAAAACATTGTCATTTTTTTAAATCTGTTCTCTTTTTACATTAGGATGTTTTTTCTTGACCATTCTAAATAACTAGGTCTCCCATGTAGCATGTCACTAACACGGCTGTTATTTTATTTGTAAATGGCTGGCATGTTCAACTTTATCTCCTTCCTTACTCGTACTGATTTATTTAAAATACTTTATAACAGTAAGATGCATCCCTAATCTGAATGCCATGGTTTGGCACCTTTTGAATTGATAGCATTCACTTAACTGTCAGTCAAATCTTTTTAGCTTAATGTCATCAAACCTGGCTCGACAATAAAGCAGTTGTAAACATGCCTATAACCTGTGGTTATTTTGAAAGTGGAAATACCTGAAATAATATGTCTGAGCAACAATTATATGCCTATTTGCTTTATTATCTGTAATAAAGAGGATTAAATGCTAATTTATTTATTTTTCCAATCTCAGATTATTTGGCTTAACCAAATATCAACGTATATTTTTTAAATACATGTTTAAGTTACTTTGATTTATTTAAGGCTATTTAAAGGCTGAACGCTGCAAGCTAGAGTGTGAAACATTAAAGCAAACTCTATTTTGTATTGCAAGCAGCTACTTTTGGATTATTATTAACTACTTTTTGAGATATTTTATTTAATCCACAATGAAGAACTTGTTATTTGTTCGAGGCACTTTTCTTAACGAACTGTATTGGGGAAGACTAAAGCAGAGTAGTATATATTTTTTTGCATGCAACTACTGTTGGATTTATTATTATTATTATTATTATTATTATTATTATTGTTGTTGTTATTTAACTACTTATTGAGATACTTTACTTGATCCACTGGAAAGAAACTTATTTGATCAGACACTTTGATCTGCAACAATGGAAACTATGGCAATTTTCTATCCGGACACTTCAAGCTGTAATAAAGGAGACTATAGCCGAGTTGTTTCTGTGTGAATTCCCATGCAACTACTTTATGAGATTATTTGGTAAAGAATTTTTACTAACTCGAACCAGTTACCTTATTTGGACCTTGGGGCAGAATTCTATTGGAAGATATTTAAATCAATAATTCAGTGGATACACTGAGAGCAAGCAACTGAGGCTAGGTACTGTAAGTGATGTGTCTGTTGTTGTTTAATGCTTTTACTTCGAATTATCCACCCCTTTCAATTTTTTCTGTTTTTTTTTTTGCCTGATTCTCAACCTAAAAGGTCAGAGACGTTTGTGATTTACTTTTTGTTTATAACTCTGAGGACTGGTACAACATCTGTCAAGTGCTGTAGACTACTGCTCCAGGAAAGGTAACTCTGTGTGACCTGTGTGTGTTACTTTCATCTGCATCACCCAGCCCGCAGGCTCACCTGTAAGCACAAGCCCATTACTAGCTTACCTTTGGTGAAGTGATTTAGAATGGAGGCCTGTCTTGCCCCAATAAAATTGTTTCTTGTTCTACATTTACTTTTAGAGGCATTCCATGTGGTTCCTCATAAGTTTAATGTCAGGGAATTGTGAGTGTTTTACTGTGCCTTACAACTTTACACAAGCACTTTGCCATAAAGTAGGCTTAACAGCTGAGAAGGAAAAATATTCTTAAGGTGATTTCAGTTCACAAAATGTTATCAGTTACTGAAATTATAAACAATTGCCAGCATTAATTATAAACATGTTTGCAATGATATAATGAGTCACTTTTTGGGCTTAGCATGTTAAATAAAAGACGCAGCTTGTTTGTTATAACAATAAACTTGGAACAACATAGAAATGGTGTACAAGCACACTGGAGAGGGAGTCACTTTCAAGTTTTCTTAAGAAATATTAAGACGTATTCAAGTCTTAAATGGCAGTGCTCAGTATAGAAGAGAAGCACCACTAGAAAATGGAAATCAAAACCTAAACCAAATATACTAGAAGTAGTGAATATAGTAACAGAGATAAACAACAGGAAGTGTGATCTTTAGAAAAGGGTAGGAGCAAACTACATAGGAAAATGGGAATTGTGGGAAAAATACATGCAGGGGAGGAATGATGTTTAAAAGAAGGCAGGACTTAAATGAGCTGTGTAATGTTTGACTGAAAATGACTGGACAGATTATAAATGGTGTGTAATGTTTGCAACTAGGAGTGTGTCAGTATGGTTTGTGATGTAAAATGCTTGCAACTAGGATTGTGTCGGTGTGGTTTGTTTTCATTTATTTAAATGTATGATTGCTTATGTCATAAGTGATGGTTTAATAAAGATGCTTCTTGTTTAAAAAATGTCAGGAATTGAATAATTTATGTAATACTGTCTAGGTTATATGATATATAGCAATATATGTGAAATACAATGTTTGTTATGTTAATATAGTTTGATTACTTTTATACGAGTGTAAATTTGCCGATGTCACAAGTGATAATTGTTTAGAAAAAAAACAAACAAGCAACAAAAAAAAACTCTCTCTACATTTGTGCATGGTCTTTGTAATTTAACCAGAAAATAATATCATAATATTAAATATGTCACAGAAGGGTTCATATCCTGAAAATAATCCATTTGGATTGCACACATTAAGGGATTAAAGATATTCCTTATGAACAAAGGGATACACAGTGGTCAATGAGTTATGTTCTGAAATATGTTTGTTTGTTTGTATTTAAATATACCAAGTTTTTGAAACCTTCCTCATTTTGCAGCCAGAGGCTTAAATTGCTAATTTTAATTAAAGCTGGCACAAAGCATCAAAATGATGCAGCACTGTATGCCTTGAAATCATGTTATTGATTACTGTGTTTATTTACAGATCAATAAATTTAACAGCTTTATCCTTCAGATTTTTAGGTCTTTTCCTCCACTTAAGAATCTCATTTACACACTGCCAAGCAAGTCAGGTTTGATGTGCCATGGGGCTAGCAAAGATTAAATTAAAAATCTTTCATGTGAAATAATGAATATAGTCAAGTCTCCCTCACATACTTAGTAAAATTTTCACATTTTCATATGTCCTCTCTAAAAGTACCCTGCTGTGTATTTTGACTTATAATATTACAGATTTCATTTATAAATCTAAAATGTATGAATACAAATGCTCTGCTCAGTTAATATATGCAGATCTGTCTTATTACGTGTAGTTCTATGAAATCTGTGCTGCACTGCTGTATCACACAGAACAAAATAAGGGTCATGCTGTTAAATGCTAGGAGCTTAAACCAAAAACTGCACTCGTTGGAAGCACTTCTATCGCTAGAAGATGTAGATGTCTGTGCAGTCACAGAAACCTGGTTCAAGGCCTCAGAGAGTACTCTGGTCTTGCAAGACCACTAAATGAATGTGTGAAAACCAAAGGAGGCAGTGTTTCAATTTATATTAGTGATAAATTCACATCCTGTCTAGTTAGACTGGACAACTCCATGGAGTTACTCCAGGTCCAGGTTACAGTGTGTAAGACTCCTATTCAAGTCATAGCCAGTTATAGATCCCTCTCCATGAGTCATGGTGCCCATGAAACCTACTTGATCAAACTGGAGACAATCCAAATTTTAATGAACACACTGGTTATGGATTTCAATTGTCCTACCATCAAATGGGAAACCTATGCTAGGCTTAACTCGCTAGCACAAAAGTTCATCGACTTTGTTAATTCAAATGTCCTGGAACAAATTGTCCATACCCCGACATGGGGAACAAACATTTTGGATCTGGTCCTCACCAACATATCAAACATATGCACTGCCACAACTGTCGGACTGTCATTAGTTCAAACTGACCACAAATCAGTTAACTTTGAGCGGACACTAACACCAAAACTCACAAAGGGTGAAATCAGACTAAAAAACTTCACCGAAGCAAACTATAGGTTTAAATGCATTCCAAGCCCCATCCCAAACTGGAAGTGGTAACTACTCTGAAGCTTACACTAAACCCTGTACAATCACTTGCATAAGTATATAAACTTGGCCGTACCAGAAATTATCGACGCTAGTGCCCCAAGTAAAAACAAATGTAAAAACATCAACAAACTTTACAATAAACACAGAAAAGTTGCTGTCCAAGAAAACAATGGAAAAACACTCTCCTCAGCCTCAACGGGCAAATAAGATAACTGTTAAAGCCTCCAAGGGCTCCTTTGAGAGAAACTTAGCAAGTACAGCCAAGGATAACCATAAGGCCTTTTACAGCTAAGCATGTGCAGAACTAGTGGCCAATGGTATCACACACATTAACCCCACAGAGATAGCAAACCTACTAGCAGGTAGGTTTGGTAATAATTTCACTCCTTTAACCCCTGCTAATTATGACAAACCTTCCCCCAAACTCCCCCCTCACCCTACATATCTGAAGAGTAGGTCCTCAAAGCATTATTCAAGGCCAAAAACACAGCCTCGATGGGACCAGATGACATCCCAGGCTGTCTTCTAAACAAGCTAAAATATGAACTAGCATCACCATTAAGTACCCTTTTCAATCATAGCCTAATCACAGGCTATGTTCCTGCAAAATGGAGAACAGCTACAGTTATTCCTCTCCACAAAGGTGGCCTAGCAACAGACCCGGGGAATTACAGACCCATAAGCCTGACCAGCATCATCTGTAAGGCCATGTAACATGTCATTATGAACCTCATAAATAAAGACATAGGTGACCTCCAACCCTTGATCCTACCCAATTTGGCTTTGTGAAGGGCAGATCCTGCCTGTTAAATGTGATGGATTTCTTTAAAAATGTGACCAAGGCCACTGACAAGTGCAAATCTGTACACACAGCATTCCTCGACCTGGCAAAGACTTTCGACACAATCCCACATTTAGGCATTACTGATAAACTTAGCAAATCAAATGTAAATCCTTTGTTATAAGATGAGTTGTCAACTGGCTCACACACCAGACACGAACTATCAAAGTGGGTGACTCCACATCAACCAGCAGACCTGTTACCAGTAGGGTAACACAGGAGTCAGTGGTGAGCCCCCTTCCATTTGGTATATACTTCCCAGAAGTTCAGGTCAAAACTAAGGGGTTGTGGCTGACCAGGTTTGCAGATGACTGCAAACTAGGTACAATCATTGAATCCCCAAATGATATCAGTATACTCCAAGAGGTTCTCATGCAGACCAATGACTGGTGTATTAGTCACGGTCTCAGACTGAATGCAAAGAAATGCATAATCATTCCCTTTGGCACAAATAATGCCCCCTTCACACTATCAAATCAACAACAATACTCTAAGTACCCATGAAGTGGTAAGGGACCTGGGATCACAAGTTGACTGCGACCTTAAGTTCGACCACCATGTGTCTACTGTAGTAAGGAAAGCTTTCTATATAGCACACTTGATTAGTAAAAGCATTGCCTTGAGAGCAAAAGAAGTTATAACCCCCATATACTCTGCACTTATCTGACCCATAATTGAGTACAATGCCCCATTTGGCATGTACTGTACTAAGTATCTGCAGCAATTAGACAGCCCTCAGAGGATTCTAACAAAGAAGATCAAGGGTCTCCAGCATGTGCCTTACACAGACCAACTGAAGTCCCTGTCACTATACATCATATTGTATAGACTTCTTAGGGGAGACTTATGTCTGGCCTACAGAGCAATCCAAGACCCAAACCTAATGAACGTGCTGCATATCTGTAAATCAAATGGGACTAGGATTATCCATTCCAGGGACCTAAATATGGCCTGCAACTTAAATAGGACATGCCAGAGGGACAGATTTATCTCCCACTGACTTCCACATCTTTGGACCAGGCCACCAATTCATGTAAAACAGAGCACTTCTATGACACTGTTCAAGAGGGACCTGGATGACTGGATGGGGCACCATAAATTCTTACCAGGAATAGAGCCCACAATCCTCCTGGACATGGGCAGTCATGACTAAATGCAATATTGGGTATTGACTAGCATTTCTATACTATAACATTGAGATGAAATGGCTAGGCTTAAATTGACCTCTGGGTCAATAGCCTAGTAATCTCCTATGATCCTATGATATAAGTTACCAAGCAGCAGCTACATTTTATTGTTTTCAAAGCTGACAACGAATTCTGATTCTCCATTATTGATGTCAAATGTTCAAAGCTACTTGTGTCTTTGGAAAAAAAAAAACAGCCACATTTTTATCAGACAAGTTTTAAAATTCAGCCAAAGGTAGGAAGGTAGAGTTAAACACTTAAGGGCTACCTTAAGTTTTCTTGCTGTCTATTGGGCTCTAAATGCTGCCAAAAGTATGGAGACACAGTTTAATTTCTAAATAAAAAAGACCCTGCAAATTATCAACCTTTACCTTTGATTAAGCTGAACTGTAGTTAGTATAAAACATTTTGTCTCGGAGACTGAACCTGCTTTTTCATTTTTTTCTCAGTTACAGAGAAAATATCGTATCTATAAAAGTGAGGTACCTCACAACCAAATAATTTCTGATGCCTCAGTTAAATAAGCATGCATTGTAAAAGTATTGGAAAGGCATATCAGGGATCTAGTAAACAAAGAAATTTGAAACTTCCTGCTACTACAGAAAGATATTTATGGGTTATGGTTAGTGAAGGGAGTTAGTAGCATTATTTAAACAACTGACTGCTGCTGTAGATGCATGAGAGTCTGACAATTCAACAAAGGATCTAGCAAAAAAATTACATGGGCCACCAGGTTTACTGTACAAATGAAAAAAAAAGATTTAAAAATAGATATGAACAACTAAATAGAGCAAAAACTGGACACTTAGTAGAACACACAGACTTGACTTCAGATGAATAACAATAATCACAGACAATGTACAAAGGCCAGTGGAGTACCAACAAATTTGGTTTGCTACTCTTTAGTATTTGATGTCATAATTTCAGAAGATGAAATGTACTGTAGTATTATCTGTTTGTAGCAAAATATGGTGGTGACTGCAAGGTTGAAAGCCTTGTAACCTACAACACACATGTATCAGTGCTGTGGTACGGCCTGGTCTATGCATACTTATGGAGGTTCAGCAATACCTCATGTTCATTGTAAAGAGATGTGGTACCTCTGGCTTTCAGGAGAACACTGAGAATGTTGAATAGGAAGTTGATGGTCATAGAGGTATAATAGACACAATCATAAGGGGCCTAGCACCATCTGGAGGGCAATCTTAGCTTAAAAGATCCAGCAGAGTATTTAGGCAAGAGTGTGGAATATTCCACCTAAAACAAAAATTTATAGCCAGATGATACCCTTAATTAATTGTGCAATTGTAGATGATACTGAGTGAGCCAGCTATACAGCAAAACATAGAAGACTTTTTTGATGGGACAACACCCAGGATGAAAGGTGAAAATTCAGGAAGCTATGGATTTGAAATGAGGTATATGCACTCCGGACTTCTGACACTATCTAATTCACTTGAATGGTGACAATGGCTGTCAGAAAGTTTTGTCATGATAAAGCCACCTGTTTTGTGATTCAGCTGTCAAGCACTAATACTGCCACTTTCTTCACAAGATACTGCTGGGAAAGTTCATAGGATCTTAGGACGTTTCTAGGCTATTGGCCCCGAGGCTCTTACAAGCCTAGCCAAGAATTTAGCCTATGTTCCAACAAGTCAGCATCCTATGGCACTGTCCAGCAAGTTGTGCAACAAAGCAGACTGTCACAAACGTCTTTCAATTTCTTCTCTAAAAAATACACTGCAATTTAAGATCAGTAACTGTTGGTTTATTCTACATTTTTTAGGTTTCTTTACAAATGTATTAATTTCATAAGTTAATAGATAGTTACGCATGTGGCCAAGGAGAACACTGACAAGTCTAGTTTCCCAACTGCCCCACAGTGCAGTCTGGCTAAGTTGCTTTCTCAGAGTCGCACAGTAAGCAAATGGAAACTTAGGGAATCAAACCTTGGACTTTAAGAAGCAGCTCATTAATTCTCTGTACTATGTGCCAGATCATGGTTTTAACCAGTCAGACTCAGGGTTATGAGCTCAGCATCCTTCCTTCTCACCACTCTGCTATTTCTTGAAAATTGGGTGAATTATGCATGACACTTAGAAATTAACAGGTATACGAAGTAGAATTTGCCTCATTCTTTAGACTCTTCTACTCACAGGTGGAAAATTATGGTAAGTGGTTTCTAAGCTGGCATATTTTTCAAAGCTTTGGATAACCAGCAAGTTTATTTCTGAGAAAGTCCACATTTATATAAACAGAAGTGTGCAATGCATACTGCTAAAATGTACTGTAAAGTGCTGAGGCCAGTATACTGGAGACATTAGTCACAGAAAACTTGCCTTTTTATATGTAGACTGGAGCGGGTCTATATTAGAACATCGAATGTTCAAAATTTCAAATGAGCAAAAATGCCGGACCTCAAACTCTTTATTGTGGGGGGGGGGGCTGTGCCCAACACCCCCCTAACT
Organism: Protopterus annectens; assembly: GCF_019279795.1. Classification (NCBI taxonomy): domain Eukaryota; kingdom Metazoa; phylum Chordata; order Ceratodontiformes; family Protopteridae; genus Protopterus; species Protopterus annectens. Next base: position 1,032,116,240 of record NC_056739.1, on the reverse strand, counting down.
ATATATTCCAACTCCAAGATCACACTACAGTGAGGAAAGGGCAAATATTCTGATCTTTACTGTACTGTGATCCCCTCAAAAAAGCACTTTGAGGTATTGAGGTACGGCATTTTTGTTCATTAGAGCGCTCACAATTTTGAACATTCAATGTTCTAATAAGCGTTCACAATTTTGAACATTCGATGTTCTAATATAGACCAGACTGAAGCTTGTAGTGAAAAAGCAGACAATGGTACCTATAATTACCTCTCCAGGATATAGTCAGACTTTCGGAAATTATACGGCATCTTTTAGAATGTTGTTTCCTCAGCTTGAGACAGTGCATGTCTGTAAGCAGAATGCCCTTTCACGGCTAAAGAAAATGGTGAAAAAAAAAAAACGAAACAAACCACGTGATAGATAAAATTTTAAAAAATTGCAGCACACCTGACCGCTCAAAACAATATGTATGCTATGGTGTACATAGCATATGCCTGGAAACACTCATGTCCATGCTAGTAGCTGATAAAAGATACAAAAAATAGTCAGGAAAGTCATAGCAAGTCCCGAAACAAGCCTGCTGTTTTAGCAGATGAGCTGTCTTTTCTGTTGAGGTCATGAAACATTCATGTCTTCTCTTTTGTTTAAGCTATGACAGACATGGCTTGAAAGAAATAAATTGACTGCCCAGAAAAAAATCATGCTGTATCAGCACATATCACCAAAAACCATTTGAGTGTAAAGCCACTCAAAAGACCTCCAGCAGTGATATGAAATGAATAGAGGAAAATGTAAGGTACTTTTTTTGCCACAGTAATTCATTTTTGCTGCTGGAATACCAAGCTGTGGCTGAAAGGGTATGTGGACCAACCCACCTCTCTTGATATCAAATATATAAATAAACAAAATGTCATATATACAGTACACAATATGCAGTTTGGTTGGTATAATAATTAAAAAAGTAGTTTCAAGGGTCCATGTGAACATTTGCAGGTTTCAAAGACTTATTTAATTTTTCACTAACTAATAAAGTATAGGCCTTCCCTAGTATTGCATTAAATGTTAACTTTGATTCTTAGCTAGATTAAAAAACTGTTGCAAAATACCTGCCACTACTGATGTGGAAAATAAGCAATCAGTAGTTATTCTCTTATCAAATGACTGGAGCCAAAGGCAGTGTATTTTACCAAAGTATCAACACTATACTTTTTATTTTCTAGAACTGTCTCATGAACAAATGTTCATTGCTGTTACTTTTGGCTTTTTCCAGTTTGGGGTTGCCACTGCAGAACACCAGTCTGCTATTGATTGGCACTCGATTTTTACAGTGTCAAGTTGCCAGCCTGGCACACAACCTTTACAGAAAGCACACACACACACCTACCTGCATGTCTAGAAAGTTTATATGACTGCAGGGAGGACATGCAGACTTTGTGCAGAAGGTGCTCTAGCCGAGAATCGAACTGGAGAATCTCTTGCTGCAAGTCGACAACACTAACCTCTGCACCACTGCAGCCGACTGTTCATTTCTGTACAAGAAGAGAAGGCAGTTTTAGAGTTTATTTAGTGCACCGCTTGCTATAGTGGACCTTCATTATCTACTTTGCCCCTGTGCCTCCACTGTTGTCTTCCTTCTAGCTTTTCCGAAACTTTTAGAATATGCCAATGGCTTTCCTCTACACAACTCATAAGCACTTGATTTCATCTATTCATAACACTTTCAATGAAAAAATATTTCCTATTGCAGATTAAACCCTTCTTGGGTGCTGCTTGTTCAGCCTCTTCCTGTTCCATTCCTTTTCCAATTCAGTCCCTTGCTTGATTACATCATTTTTCCCCTCGGTCCGTAGTGAATACAGCCCCAGACATAACCCTTTACTCATACTACAGTCCTGTTTTCTTTCTTTCATCATCAAGACTGGTCTATCTCTGGTGTCGAGATAAGTGTCTTTTTTTGGTCCATATGGACATATGAACTGGGCAAGCAATCTAGCTTTAGTCTTACCACAGCACTGTACAGAATCAAGGTCACTCCACAGTTCCCAAAGTGCATAGCCTATCATTTTACAGGTCTTGGTGTTGCCATTGTCCAGGTGCATTACATTGCATTTACTGGAACAGTGGAACAGCTGTAATTTACCATTCTGTGCTCCCTGCTTCCTCATGTGCCTTGTTTGAACTGGACTTCCCCTTCCTCACCTCTGACTGTTCATCACATCCATGTGTCACCCGCATACAGGTTAATTCACTTACACTTCTTCAGTATTATATCCAGTACACAGGCTTTAAACAACCAAGGCTGACCCCGTACCTCCCCATTACTGCTTTCTTTTAAATGGATAGATATTCTATTAACATCAGCCAGGTCTTCCTATTCAACATTTTTCTAACTAGTTTTAGAATTCCAGGAGTTCTTTTCCTGTTTGCATCCTTTCTCTTTCTACAGAAGTGTTCCTGTGTGGCACCACGACAAACTCTTGCTGAAGTCCAGATACATTACATCCAGTAGACTCTCTTTGCCTAACTCCTGTGTCACTCAGGTGCAGAAATGCATGATACTCAATCATGGTTTCATTACCATTAATCGTTGCTGGTTACCTTTATAGAAGTAAATATCCTCCATGTGGTTTATCAGCCTTTCCCTTCAGTTTGGTCCAAAAAACTTTACCTACCAATGAGCACAGAGTTATTTCAGTCTTTGACTCTGACAGTCATTGTTTAGGTAATCCTTGATTTATCAGATATGTTTCCTCTTATACCCAGTTCATCAGAGCAGTACTTTATAATGCATTGATATCACTCAACAGTGGAATAAGGAGGTTTGTTCTTTCCCCCCAGCGTTGTGGAATCTTGATATTAGCATATCTAGAGATGATGGATGGCTTTCCCCTGGGAATAAAAAAAAATATTTTGCATTTTATTTTTGAATGTATTGGTATTTGTGTGTTCTGTGTTCCCATAACTTTCTGGCATCTGGTAACAACCAGGCAAATGAGTTTGGTTTACCAATCTGTTCTACAATTCTAGTTTTAGTAAATTTAGACATGCAGTGATGTGAGGGCTGTGTATTTTTTATTTATTTTTTAATATCTTGATGGCTCAGACCTCAGTAGAACATCAGTGCATTGTATCACAATGAAAGTTTCATCAATGACTCAGTATAGACCGCGCCTCAATGGTCTGAAGTTCTGTAAATGCCTCCTTTTTTACTTGTTTAAGGTTACCACGGTAGCATTCATCCAGAATTTTACCACCACTACTTTCTTCTGAAATATGATGAACAATTCAATGACAGGATCAATTAAAACATTATCTGATTGGACACCTGGGTCTTATGTCATCTGACTTCTGAGTTCATATTTTCTGTTGAAATTCCACTGTTCTTCTGACAATGAACTCCATAGAGTCATCATTCTTAATTTGCTCATCGTACCCCTCTGTATGCCACATTTATCCACCCCCCCACCCCCATGAATTACAATGCAGAGGTAGATGGGAATCATTGCATTCTTCCTGGATTCCTAGTACATCTTGCCCTCATTCATTGATGAGCTTCTCTAAGTTTGTTTCCTCCTTTTCTTTTCATAGTCTCATATTCCTCATATTATTTTCATAGATCTGACAATATCCCTGGCTGTGTTCTACATGAACTACAGAGTGAACTGGCACCTCACCTGTGTGCCCTGTTCAATCACAGCCTCACATCAGGCTTTGTCCCTACCGAATGGCGCACTGCTATAGTAATCCCTCTCCACAAAGGAGGAGAGACTAAACACCCTGGGAACTATCGCCCCATTAGCCTGACGAGTCTGATATGCAAAGCTATGGAACACATCATCATGGACCTAATAAACAAGGATATATGGAATCTCCATACTCTGAATCCCACACAGTTTGGTTTTGTGAAGGGTAGATCATGCCTGCTCAACTTGGTCAACTTCTTTGAGTCAGTCACCAGAGCTGTAAATGAAGACAAGGTGGTTCATACAGCCTACCTTGATCTGGCCAAGGCCTTTCATACCATTCCCCACTCAGGAATCATAGAAAAACTCACTAACCTAGGCATAAACCCCTGTATTACTAAGTGGGTTGCAAACTGGCTCACAGATAGAACCCACAGTGTGAAAGTAGCTGACTCCAAGACAGACTGCCGACCAGTCATGAGTGGAGTCCCAGAGGGATCAGTCCTGGGTCCTCTCCTGTTTGGTATCTACTTCTCAGAAGTCCAGGCCAACACGAAGGGACTCTGCGTGACAAAGTTCGCAAACGATTGCAAGTTGGAAGCCATTATTAACTCCCCAAGTGATGTTGACATCCTACAAAAAGGCCTCACTGAGACCAACGACTGGTGTCAGAACCATGGCCTCAAGCTCAATGCCAAAAAATGTGTCATCTCCTTTGGGAAAAACACAGTTCCCATGAATTACCACATCGATGGTAGTCCACTGAACACAGAAGGCGTTATAAGAGATCTGGGAACACAGGTCGATAGCAGCCACTCTTTTGACCACCACAGTGCCATTGTGGTCAGAAAATCCTTCTATGTGACACATCTCATTACTAAGGGTTATGCATCCAGGAAGAAAGAGGTCCTTGTCTCCCCCTCTACTCTTCCCTCATTAGGCCAATCATCGAGTACAATGCCCCATTTGGCATGTACCTCACTAGACACCTTCAACAACTGGAGAGGCCACAAATGTACCTCACAAAGAGGATAACAGGCCTTGAACACTTGTCCTATATGGACAGACTCAAAAAACTCCAACTATTCTCTGTCTCATATCACCTACTCAGAGGCGATCTCTGCTTGACTTACAAAGCCATGTCTGACCTAGCTCTGTTAGAAATGCTACATCTAAAGAAATCCCAATCCCTCCACACCACACACTCCAGAGACCTCAACCTCATTACCACAATCAACATAATGTGCTGGAGGGACAGGTTCATAACTCAGAGACTGCCCATGCTATGGAATAGACTTCCCATACATGTCAAACAGAGCACCTTACTGCACTCTTCAACAGAAATCTTGATGATTGGATGGGAAATAGAAAATTCACCTTGGGGATCACTCCAGTGGCTTTACTCGACAGAGGCACTGGGAACTAAGGTCGAATGGCACGATGCCAGGGTAATCCTATGGGCTAGGCTTGTAAAGGTTCCAGGGCCATTAGCCTAGTACACACCTATGAACTTATTAAAGAAGTTTTTTTTTTTCCCTTTTTAAATCCTTTATCTTATTCCCTGTCCACAGCAGCAGACTTCATATGCCTGACTGCCTTGGCTGCTCTACTTCTGCCTTCCATGCATGTATCAAAGTTCTGATCCTTTTCCCTCTTCCAGTTCCTGCTTTCACTGTCCTCTTTAATTATTCTGAAGACTACATTTATTTTTTTATTTTTTTAATTTCCTTTGAAGCCCCCTAGCAATATGCTTTTCCATACAACAATTTTCTATGGTTTTCTGAATACTCCTCAGAGTGGATCATACTGATGTCTCTGTTCATGTTAGTGTTGCTGACTTAACCATACTGTGGTCATTAGTGCTAATATGGACAGTGAAACACTGGCCTGGCTTCACAGCACCGTACCTGTAACAGTACCTTCCCCAGGTTCTTCCTGTAGCTGTGATGCAAATCTCTCCTGATGTATACATTTTTCTGTTCATTTCTTTGTGGCTACATGCTCCAGTGCCAGAAATAAAGTAAGGTGTTGGGGTTATGTAGCCTAAATCTGCACTATTGCAGAGTGTGTTTCAGTCTCTCTCTCTCTCTCTCTCTAATATGTTACAATTTCAAGTAACTAGTAATATAACTAGTTACTTTTTCAAAATAGTAACTAGTAATAGTAATATATTACTTTTTTAGAAACTAGTAACTTAAATGTGCATTACTTTTGAGTTACTTTTACTTAAACCAGTGGATGTCCATCTATTCAGTGTTGCAGTATTCTTTACATATGGGTTATCTTCCATCCTTCCATTTGACCAACCAGTATGCAAAAGCTTCTAGCCACTGCCAGTACATGGGACGCTGTATGTATGGTCTGACAATGTCAGCCATAAAAGGGACATTCACACGTACCATCCTCAGAAGTTTTCTGCTGCCATTTGGAAGGTTGACTCTTACGTAAGGTCTGCAGTCAGATTCCATGTGTTGCTTCTAGCTTCAGCTTCAGATAAGTGTCCTGTTGGGGATTTGCTTTTTTGCTACTTCCATTTGTTATTGTTCATGTCATCTAAGAAGGGCAAGTGTAGGTGTGGAAGGCAGATTCCACATAAAGATAGTCATGACCTTTGCCTTTTCTGTTTAGGGCGTAGTCACGACTACTGCTCCTGTTCTGTTTGTAAGGCTTTTGTACCTAAGACTTTGCATAGCTGACTTTCGGCTCTAAATCTTTACTTAGAAAATCAGTGGTTAAAGTATCTAGCTAAAGACATTATGGAGGGTATTGGAGGTCCTTTGGCTGAGTTGAGTTTGAAGAGGAAGGTGAGCAAACAAAGGCCTAAATCCTCTTCAGCTGTGTCTCTTACCTCCAATGTGTCCCTGGAGGTCAGTGAAGATCCAGTGGTATGGTTGGAGGTCAGGTCTGCTTCTGCGGTGGGTACCTCTTTGGAAGCCGCCAAGGTATTGGTTCCTAGCACATCCGAGGCTTTGCAGAGATCTGCTTGGGGCAATACGTGGGAACTGCAGCATGTTAGGCTTAATGACTCCAAAGACATTCCTGTCATTCTGGCTATGGATCCATTTTTGTCAACCCCGGATGTTAGGCCTACTTTGGTCTCTTCTGCTTTCTCTCTTCAATCAGAAAGACATTTCAAAAAGAAACAAAAAAACTAAACTTTCCAGCATTCCTTCTGCTCCATAGTCTGACTGGGATGTATTTTCCCAGGGTCTTATTAAGGCTTTAATGGCCTTGAAGCTATCTACCTCCTCCCTCTACCTGCCTTCACTTCCTCCCCTGTTCTACAGTCTGGTAGAGCCCAGATTTTTCCCTCTGACTCAGAGGACTCTTCATCTGATGAGGATGATTCCCTGGCATATTCCACGCAAATTACTTCTCCTCTGGAATATGCCTCACCTGATGAGGAATCATCTGGAGTGGATTCTCTAGTTGAAGAGATTTCTTTTGGAGAAACTATTAATAAAATGAGAGAATTCTTTAAGTATGATTGTTCCCAGATTTCTGATGAACAGAAGAGATATAATGATCTTTTGCAAATGGAGGTCCCTTCTCCTTCTACAGTGCCTCCAGTCCTTCCAGCGTTCTTAGATGCTTTTTCCTCCTCTTTTAAGGCTCCTGCTCCCAAGGACCAGACAGATTTTATAAAGTGCCAGATGAATGTAACTTTCTTTATGTGTCCTTCGGCAAACCCTGTGGTAGTGTCCATAGTCTATGGTATGTCTTCATGTTTATCTGTTTCTGCCACTCTTTTACCATCTGATAAGGAAAGTAAGATTCTTTACAGATTGGGTAGGAAGGTCTATACCTCATCCAATTTAGCTATCAGAGCTAGCAATTACCAGACTTGCATGTCTAAGTATTCCTTGGACTTGCTTTCTCAGGCCTCTCAAGATATGGCTGAATTACCAGAAACTGAGGTTAAAACTCAGGTTCTGTCTCTTTTGACCACTTCCTCACAGGTTGCCAGACATTCCATTAAGTGCAGCTATGAGGCAACTTCCAGAGCTGCTGCATCTGCCTCTGTGTTTAGGAGACATTCTTGACTCAGACTACAATCTCTTCCTGAGGATATTAAGGAAAATTACCTTATATTCCTTTGGACAAATCTGCACTTTTTGGTTTTGCAGCTGCAGCCTTAAGACTTTGCAAGAAAAATGGAAGGAGCTCCAAGATTTGAAACACTTGCTTGTTTCACCTATACCTAAATTTCATAGGAACTTCCTGCCAAAACTTCCTTTGTTAGGAGACCTGCTCATTCCTCTTCTACATCTACCCCTGTTTCTAGGTCTAACAAGTCAATTAGGAGACCTCCGTTGTCGAAATCTTCAGCCTCATCTCCTCCAGCACACCAACGCTTTCAGGCCAGGCCTGGCTCTCTGTGAGAACCACCATCCTCTTTCAAGTCATACTCTTCTGTTTCTTTGCCTCTCCCTTTTTTTTCCAGTCTGGGAAAACATCACACAGGACTACTGGGTCCTATCCATCATTCATAAAGGATATTTCATGACTTGGAATACTCTCCCTTCTTTTATGGGGATTCCATAGCCACCCTCAAGTCAGCTGGAGTTGTTCCTACAGCACCTATCACAACTTCTTTAAGGCATCATCCAGAATGTTCCTTTGGATCAGAAAGGTAGAGGTTTCTATTCCAGAATATTTCTGGTCGCAACAAAGGATGGTCCTTGGAGACCAATTCTAGACCTCTCACACTGAAACACCTTTTTAGAGGTGCCATCTTTCTGCATACTCTCCCTTCAGATGCTCATTCCCCTGATTTCGCCCCATGTATTCATGGCATCCTTGGACCTCAACGATGCTTATCTACACATTCCTATTCATCCTCTTTACAGAAAATGTTTACATTTCTTGGTGGGTTCTTTGCACTTTCAATTTTCTGCCTTGCCCTTTGTCTCTCCACTGCCCCAAGGGTATTCACAAAGTGCTTGGCCCCTGTTATTGCCTTCTTGAGACTCCAGGGGATTCGAGTTTCTCCCTATCTGGATAACCTTCTCTTTCTTGCTCTCAATTCATAACAGTTGTCTCAAAACCTTCAGCAGGCCATTCATCTCCTTTAAAGCCTGAGGTTCACTATAAACTTAAAAAAATCCACTCTGACCCCATCAAAGGATCACATTTCCTGTGCTGCAGTTTGAAAACAGATCATATGGTTTTCCTCCCAACAGACACTCCAAACACTCCAGACTAAAACCCAAGAGGCCTTCTCCAATATCAAAAACTGGTTAAAAAAACCACAACTAATACTTAACCCCAAAAAGACTCAACTTATTCTTTTCCACCTGACCAAAACTAGTGACTCTTCTGCTCTTTTCTCTATCAATTCTACCAATAACAAACAAATCTCCCCAGTATCACAAGCTAAACTTCTTGGTGTAATACTTGACCAAAATCTAAAGTTTGCCACACATATAGCACAAACCGTATCCAAAGTCCTTAAAAAACTTGGAACCCTATACCACTGCAAAAACTATCTAACCAAAAACACCAACATTACTATATCCAGAACTCACATTCTCTCTACATTGCTTTATGCATCCTCTGTATTAACAAACCTTAATGAGACAGACCTACACAAATTGTCTGTGTGCTATAATAAAATAGCTAGATTTGCAACCAACTCTAATTTCCGTTCCTACCACTGTCAACCACTAAAACAATTTGGTTGGCTAGAGCTCTCAAACTTTCTCAAATATAACCAACTAACCATGGCTCATTACTTGCTGTACCACCCAAACAAGATTCCTGATCTCTCAGGCTTACTCAGTTTTCACAATTCTGCTCATCAACTAAGATCCACAAACAAAGCCCTTCTTGAAGTAGCTAAGTGTAGATACAATGGTGATGAATCCCTCTATTCCTACATACTTGCTAAAATCTGGAATTCTCTTCCACCAGATATCAGATTGCAAAACAGTAGTCCCATCTTTAAAACCCAATTAAATGCCCACCTCAATCTCATCTGGCAATGTACCTTTACTGACCATGGCTAGCCCTACTACTACCATTCCGATAAATCTTCCTCTGGCACTACTCAAAGGTCAAACGTAGGGGGAAAAAAACTACCATAACAAATTGTATTTTTAAATGTATGTATATAACTGTATATATTACTGCACTTTCTTACTCAAATACATTATATTTTCTGTTTTACTACTGTACATATATATATATATATATTGTACACTTCTGTAACTTCTCATCATACTGTGCTATGATATACTATTGTTTGCTCTATTAATTTGTACTCATCTCTGACTTCTGTATTTTTATCATATATGTAGAGCTTTTGTATTTTTTTATGATTGTCATGTATGTGGGGCTTTTCTCCCCAGGTCTCTGCTGAAAATGGGTACCTGATTGCCCAGTCAGACCAACCCGGTAATCAAATATAAAATAAAATAAATAAACCAGACAAGGTTCAAGCTCTGCCTACCTTCATGGAAAGCTTGCTGTCTCTTTCTCCAGTCTCAGCCAGGGAGTTCCTAAGACTCCTGAGATTCATGGATTCTGTGATTCCTATGCTGCCCTTTACAAAGCTTCACATGAGGAACTTTCAGTGGTACCCGAAGACAGTCTGGTCTCAACATGCACACCCTCTACCATTTCTCATTATTCTTTTTCCCTGCCTGAAAACAGAGCTCATCTGGTGGATTCAGCAGCTGTCTTTGAATCCTGGCCTTCCTCTTCTCTTGCCTCAACCTTCTCAACAGCTTTTCACAGATGTTTCAGATACAGGCTGGGGGGTGAACTTTGCATCGAAGAAGGTTCAGGGTCTCTGATCTCCATCTAAAAAGAGTGAGCACATCAACATTAGAGAAATGAGGGCTCTGATCCTAGCCTTGCAGATTTTTCATCCTCTCTTTCTGCCAGGCCCTCTGAAAGTTTTAACAAACAACATCACAGTTCTCTGGTATATCAACAAATAGAGGGGCACCAAATCTTACCTTCTTTGCAGGTTAGCTCTCAGGGCATGGGAACTAGCAATTCAGTACAAGGTTACTCTTCATGCTGTCTATTTACCCTCAGCCCAGAACACTGTGGCAGACACATTAAGCATATCCATGTCACACCCCCACAAATGGATGCTTCACATTGATGTGTTCCTGGATCTGGTTCACCGGTGGAGTACTCCACAGCTGGACCCATTTGCCTCCCCTCAAAACAGACAACTTCCTCTATTGTGTGCCAGAGTCCCACATCCTCTGGCTTGGAAGGTGGACACCTTTCCTTTTCATGGAAGGGGATGTTTCTGTATGCATCCCCCCTTCCCTCTCATTCAGAAAGTCTTGCTGAAATTTCAGCAGGACAAACAAAAAATCTTGTTGGTGACCTTTTGGCTAAGACAGCATTGGTTCCTTCTTCTTCTGCAACTAGCTAGGGGCCATCACTGCAGGTTGTCTCACCAGTTGTACCTGCTCACATAGGACAAGGGAACTTTGCTTCATCCATATCTCTCAACATTGCAAATGACCCTGTGGGTGATCAGCTTTTGATCCCTTTTAGACACCTTTTCTCACAGAATGTGATCCGGGTTTTGCAGAAGGCCAAGAAATCCAATACTAGGAAATCTTACACCACCAAATGGAAAAGATTTTCTGTCTGGTGCCTTTCAAGAAGTCTAGATTCGTTTTCTGTGGACATCCCTAAGTACTTTCTTACTTGTGTGAACTGCTTAGTAGTCACTTGTAATATTCTTCAGTGAAAGTCCACTGTTCTGTTCTTTCTGCTTGTCTGCTATTATCACATCCTTTGGCTTCCAGATTGGAGGTTAAACTTTTCCTTAAAAGTGTCCTACATATTAAGCCTCCTAGGAAACCAATACCACAACCTTGGGATCTTAATGATGTCCTAGAGAAGATAACTGTAGTCCATGTTGAGCCTGCAGCTTCTACTTTTCTAAGTTTTGCACTTGGAAGACTGTGCTTCTGGCAGCTTTGACCTCGGCTAGGAGAGTTTCTGTGATTCAGGCTTTGATGGCATATCTGCTTTCCTGATTTTTCACAAGGACAGTCTCTCTTTGCACACCAAAGCTTCCTTTATGCCTAAAGTGGTAAATGAGAGATCTCATAAACAATCTATCCAGTTGTCAGCCTTTTTCCCTTCTCCTCAGTCCTCCAATGAAAAGATTCTACAGTTTTTGGATGTCCATAGGCAAATTAGGTTTTATTTAGGCAAGACTATATATATATCAGGAAATCTGATCAGCTCTTTGTGTCTTTTCATCCTAGTGCTCTGAGTTTACTTGTTTCTACACAAACAATTTCTTCTTGGATTTGGATTTCTACGACTATTGAGTTTTATTTCTTTCATGGTAAGTCTCTGGCTGCTCCTGTTAGAGCCTGCTCCACTAGATCTGTTGCTTCTTCAAGTGGTTTCTTTAAAGGCCTGGATACTAACTTTATTCTGGAGGCTGCTACTTGGTCTTCTGTGCATACCTTTACCAAACACTACAAGTTGGACACTATTTCTAGGTCTAGGGCAAGGTTTGCTCAAGCCATTCTCCATGGCTTTTTGGAAAATTCTTCAAAGCATTTTGTCTCTACTCCATCCTCCTCCCAAGGTTCCTACCTAGCCTTGGCACACTCCCATATGTAAAGAATACTGCAACATTGAATAGAAGGACACAGAATAGTTGTGTTGTACCTTACCATAACCGTAGATGTCATTCTTTTCTATGTTACGGTATTCTGTCCCTTCCTCCTTCCCCCTGCATCTTCTCCCTTCCTTGGAAGACTTATTTGTTTCCTTAGGACTAATTTTCTTCATGGAGCTTCCTTGTTCTGAGGATCGTATATCCAGATATCCCTTTTATGGCTGACATTGTCAGACCATATGTGCGACATCCCACATACTGGCAGTGGCTAGAAGCTTTTGTATACTGGCTGGAGGTCAGGTCGCAGGGTGGAAGACAACCCATATGTAAATAATACTGCAACATAGAACAGAAGGGCATGTATAGTTATAAGCTATAACACAACTATTCTTTCTCAATGTGGGTGATATTGCCCCCTAAAGAGTGATGGAAAACTTCTGGGGGACTTATATAGTGTGGATAGTAATCAATCGTAATCAGATGTTAGGAGGTAACAGAGAATTTAAAGGGGCAATTTGGACAAAAATTTACAACATAATCTTGGCACAGCTCATAGCATGTGGCATTCATAATAGAACATAACCTAATGACGACTAGACTCTGGCCCTGCCCTGGTGCTGTGGGCCTCCCACTCACTAAAACACCCGCCTAACACTGGGACAATTCTAACCTGCTAGAGATCATATCCTTACCTTGCCATATAATAAACAGCATCGGGTCTCTATACCACCATCAAGTGGAATCAAACAAACCAGTCATCAGTTTAACACCTGATGCCTCAGCCCGGTGCACCAAGTGGGACTCTTTGGGTAGATCTATGATCAACCAACTTTTGTCTTGACAATTTTTTTATGTTCTATTTGAAATTCTTTTCGGGTTTTGATTTTTAGTAGCTGAAGATAGGCAAAATGTGATAGGTTTTTATAGGTCTTGTGCTGCTGGCTGTGTATGGTTTGGTTTAATTATTATTTGTGACTCTGTAGCTATAATGACTAGTCTTCTTCTTCTTCTTTTCATTTTGCTTGTGCCTATTAGGGGTCACCATGGTGGATCACCAGTCTGCAGAACAAGTGGCAATAGAGTTTTAATGTGTTAAGTTGCCAGCCCAACCTTCCTCAGGAGGCACATGCATGCACACACACTCACACTTAGAGCCAATTTAAAATGTCCAATCCACCTGCAGCATGTCTTGGGAATGTGGGCAGAAACCAGAGCACCCGGAGGAAACCCACATGAACACAGGGAGGGCATGCAGACTTCACATAAAAGGCACCCCAGCCGAGAATTGAACCAGAGAACCTGTTGCTGTGAAGTGACAATGCTAACCAATGCACCACTGTGCCACTCAGCTAAAAAGACTAAAGGGCTAGAGTTTTTCAACTGTTAAATGTTATTCATCATCACTAACATAAAGCATACAACTTTAATAATACACTTATAGCATGCGCTTACTTGTCTGAGTAAATCTCAATATTATAAATGATAAACGATACTTATGTAAAAGTAATGTGTTACTTTAGTTAGTAACTTAGTCATCTTCTTTCAGCTTTTCCTAGTTAGGGGTCATCACAGCAGAACAACAGTCAACAGAATGATTGGCAGTGGAGTTTTACACTATCAAGTTGCCAGCCCGATGCCCAACCATCCACAGACGGTGCACACACATGCACACCTAGGGCCAATTTAGAGTGCCCAATCCACCTACAGCATGTCTTTGGAATGTGGGAAGAAACCGTAACACCCAGAGGAAACCCACACGACCACATGGAGGACATGCAGAATCCGCACAGAAGGCACCCCAGCTGAGAAACAAATCAGAGAACCTCTTGCTGTGAGGTGGCAATGCTAATCACTGCATCACCGCAACCACCCTTTAGTTAGTAACTAGTAATAGTAATATATTACTTTTCTTAGTAACTAGTAATAGTAATATATACCTTTTTAGAAAAGTAATAAGTAATAGTAATATATTACTTTCACTAAATGTAGCTAGTAATAGTAACTTATTAATTTTGTAAGTAACTAACACAACACTGCATGCACATTTCCCAGTAGGTGTTATAAATACCTTTCCATTGGCATCTTGTAGACATACAAGTCAGTATCCCAGAAGTGTGTTTTAACCGAGTTTATTGATGACTGTAAGATGAGCACTGTTATCTCTTCATCTGCTAATACTAAATAGCTTCATCAAGGGCTGGAGTATCCATGGTGTACCAACAGCAGTCAAGATACAAGCAAAATAATTCAGTATTGCATAACTCACCAAAAAAAGCTACTCCTTCCTCAAATGTTATAAACTGTACACATTTTCAGACTGGTAGGATCATAACAACCCTGGGTACTTTTGCAGACAACTCTGTCTCTCATTTGATCATCATGTCTCCATCAAAGTTAGGAAATACTTATGTCTAGCACCATTAACTTGAAAGGGAATATCTTCAATAGCCCAAGAAAACATCCTACTACTGAACTCTTTCCTTATTAGACTCTTCACTGAATTCAGTGTCCCTTTTGATATGTACAAGTTCAAGCATATCATTTAACTGAAAAGGTTCTAAAATTTTTGTAGCCATGAAAATGAATCACCTTAAACCGTTCAACTCTACAGACAGACTAGCATGACTCTCCTTACACTCAGTAGCCTCCCATCTCTCCTGAGTCACCTGTGCTGCTCTTCTCAAACATGAAAAATCAAATCACATTTGACAACTTATTTCTTCATAAAACCAGTGGCTATACATACATGCACACTTTGGACTGGAATTTACATCATCTAATAAACAAGATTCACTGAGGGACATGTTAACTCAATGTGTTCCCAGCCTATGGGATAAGGTACCACTAGAGGTCAAAGTACACACTAGTTTAACTCAGAACTCCAAGCAGCTCATCTAAGATATAGTGCTTCTCAATGATCTGGTGCTTCCCCCCAAAAAAGATCAATTTCCCTGTTTAGTGTTCCTGCATCCTTTCCTAGTCTACTGTCTCTAGTCTCTAATACAAGCTGACACACCTCATTTGTAGCTGCTTTCTGCAACTTACACAATGCATAAAGTGCTGAAACAAGGCCTTCAGGCCTAACAACAAATTCAGTTCTGCAAGTACCAACACGCACCCAGGGAAGCTGCTCCTTTCAAGCTTCCCCAGCTATGTATCTGCTTTAAAAACCTTTAAGGCTTTGGTCCCAATCATAGGATGGTGAGATAAAAAATTACACTAGGGTAGGGTTACCACAACTTTGCTCAATTTAGGAGGCAAGTACTATTACCTGATTGAAAACAGTAGCAAGATCTTTTAAGGATGTTGGCTTAAGGTTGCATATGGCTAGGCATTTTATGGCCCCTGTGATCTTTATTAGTACTGTTCTTATGACAGAATTCATTTCCTGTATTTACTGTACATGCAGCCACTAATCAGATTACTAATCTTATTTCACGATCCTAGCTACTGATCACCCTTTGTACAGGCTAATAGGGCAGATATCAACAGTCACTCCAAATGCATGTGGGGATTCCCTTCATTAATAAAACATCAGCTACAGGCTTTTATAAATGAAAAAAAGTAAAAAAAGGATCTGATTATGCCTCCATATAAGACAGTATTACAGCTGCACAAGGAAAATAAAATGCAAACTTTTATAAGGATAGACTGATAATACTAAAAAATCTATCCTAATTCTAGTGTTGTTCTCAATTATTTACTGTGACTGATTAAGATATTATGATGAAGATAAAGTACAGCAAATGTGTAATCAAGAAACACATGATTTAACTTTGTCCACCAGTAAGAATTAAACTCTAAGTAATAGTCTCATGGGAAGAGAAGGGAAAGGACATCAGCAGCTCAGCTTTAGGATATTAGGATATTCCACAGAGGTTAGATATTTCTTCAAGTCCAAAAGTCCAAATAGCAGTCCCAGAATAAAAAAAAAGAAAGCAGCACCAGCTGTGCTAAAATTCATGGAGGAAAGAATGATTGTCTTTTCTTTTAAAAATAGTTTTATTTTATTTGTAGTTTGTTAACCGGGAAAGTACATTGGGCCAAAATGAGCTAATTTTCAATGGAGGCCCAGGGAAAAAGCTCCATATACAGTTATTACAAAGCTAATATCAACAAAGTTAAGTACAATACAATTTTTCAAAACTACTAAAAACACAGTAATATAGAAGACAGAATAATAACATTAAAGGAAGGTGTTGTAACAAAGCATTGAATGAAATTAAAACATAAGTATTTTGGAGTACATAAGTATATTTTGGAGTGCAGGCACTTATGCACTCAAAGTTTCATGAGGTGAGAGGTAGGAAGAATTAGAGGAGGAGAGTAGAACAGTAAAAGATGAATAGACCGAGTTATGAGAAAGGAAAAAGGGAGAGGGAGTGGAAATAAAATGAAGGGAGTCACTAGGGTGAGTTATGAGAAAGGAAAAAGGGAAAGGGAGTGGAAATGAAATGAAGGAGTCACTAGGGTGAGTTTTGAGAAAGGAAAAAGGGAAAGGGAGTGGAAATGAAATGAAAGGAGTCACTAGGGTGAGTTATGAGAAAGGAAAAAGGGAAAGGGAGTGGAAATGAAATGAAGGGAGTCACTAGGGTGAGTTTTGAGAAAGGAGAGAAAAAAAGGATGGGGAAGCAGAAATGATAAAGAGGGAGTCAGGTGGGATGAGAGCATGAGCATTCCCAGTAAGAAGAGAGATGGAAATGGAGCATGGTCTTGAAGGTGGAGTGGCTTTGGGTGATTCAAATGTTGGGGGGAAGTGAATTCCATAGGCGAGCGAGGGAGAAAGACAGGAGAAATTGCCCAGGTGCACGTAAGGGTTTTTACATGTCAAGGAGGTTCTGGTTACTGGACCTGAGTAGTCTGTCAGGATGATGCAAGGTGAGTATGGAGGAGAGGGAAGGGCAGTTAACTGAATGTAAGAGAGATAGTTGGGGGAGTTCCAGCCAGTTGAAGAAGTGGAGTTCATCACAGTTGTGGAAGGAGGATTTGGTCCCAGTAGCAAAGGTAGAGATTTTATTGTAGCAGGATGACAGTTTTGACTTTAGGGAGGATTGAAGGTTGGTGAGGAGAGGGGTTCCATACAAGAGAGAGGGGATGAGGTAGGAAATAGAGAGTATATGTTTGGATGAGGGAGTGAGATAACGGCTGTGATGATACAGCATTCTGGGCTTTTGGTGTGTTTTCTTAATACTAGTTTGTATATGAATGTCAAACTTTAAATGTTCATCAATGATAACACCTAGAAGTTTTGTATGGGAGACTATTTCAATGGGAATCTATTTTGACTGACTATGGAGAAGGAATTTTTATCGATAGATGTGTTTTTAGATGGGGTAAAGATCAAGGTTTTGGTTGTTAGTCATCTTGTGTTAGTTGCATGAGTTTGGGGAGAAACTGAGCATAGCAAATTATGGTGGAATTGTCTGCGTATTGGACACGTTTGGTATTAGGTATGCACTGATGAAAATTATTAATGAAGATGTTAAAAAGTAAGGGACCCAGTACTGAGCCTTGTGGAACTCCTGTTGGAATATAAAGGAAGGAAGAGGTACTATTGTTTCACTTGATGGCTTGCTGTCTATTAGAAAGGTAACTGGAAAACCAGTTAATAGAGGAAAGGGAGAGATTGAGAAGAGAGAGTTTGGACAAGAGAAGGTTGTGGGAAACAGTATCAAAGGTCTTTAATAAGTCTAGGAGAAGGGTAGATACAATGCTGCCAGAGTCTCGGGCACAGTTGATGAAGTCAAGGAAGGAGAGAAGGGCAGTGGTAGTACTATGTCCAGGTCTAAATCAATGTTGAGTTGGAGAAATAAATTGATTGTCTAGGAGGTATGGAAGGAGTTGCAAGTGTATGCATTTTTCAAGGACTTTTGAGATAGGGGACAGGATGGCTATAGGACAGAAGTTGGACATTTCAGTATTGTTGCCTCCTTTGTGGAGGGGAATAATGAATGCTTTCTTCCAGAGGAGGGGTTCTAGGATTCTTGGATTGAATGGTTGATAGATATGGTGATGGGAAGGGCTATGCCATTGGCAGCTAGCTCGAAAAAGTTAGATGGAAGGCTGTCTGGGGCATGAGAGCATGGTTTTAGTTTTAGTAGAAGTGTTTTTATGGTGCGCAGACAGATGGGTTGCATGGTAAAGGGGAGGGAGATGAGTAGTGTTAATGTCAGTGGGACTAGAGTTGATGGTGTGGGATGAGGGTGAAGTAGAAGTGTTATTGGGCAATGATGTGGTTAGCTTGGCTATTGAATCAATAAAGAAAGTTGAATTGGGTAGCTAAGATATGATCTGGAGAGTTAGGGTTAGGGCATGGATAGTCTTTTTTGCCAGGAGAGAGGAGAGCAGTCATACTGTTCCAAAATTTTTTGAGGTTGGATCTATGATTGTATTGAAGCTTGGAGTAGTAGTACTTTTTTTCACTTTATTATGGAATTGCTTATACTCAAGTAAGGGTGTTAGGTGTTTTAGATTTATGGTAATGCTTCCAAGATTTATCTCAGAGATGCATGTGTGTAGTAGTTGCTTTAGTTAGCCAAGGGGTGGATTTGGTTTTGATTCTTTTAGTTCTGGAGGGATCTAAGCTATCTAGTAGGTTATTGAATGTAGTATTGAAGTATGTAATGGCATCGTCAAGAGGGAGGGTTTTTACAGGGTTCCAGTTCATATGTTTTAGTGAGTCAGAGAAAGCTAGAGGGTTGAAGTTTTTTAGGGTACAAGTTGTGATGTAGTTGTGGTGAAGATGGAGGGAAGATGGTGAGCGATGAGCAAAGGCAGGGAAATGATCGCTGAGGGAGTTGGGAAGGGTGCCCTTGTCAGAAATGGAGTTGCTGAAATGAAAAGACCATTCCATTCCATGATTTTGTAATTCAGCCTGTTTGGGAAACATATGCATTGCAAGAGTAAGCAATACCATATTATTAAAATACATGATTCAGAAAAGAACATTTATCATCTGACATTTGTTT
The DNA here is from genome assembly GCF_019279795.1 of Protopterus annectens. NCBI lineage: Eukaryota > Metazoa > Chordata > Ceratodontiformes > Protopteridae > Protopterus > Protopterus annectens. The sequence goes on along the minus strand of NC_056739.1, from coordinate 1,032,096,999 downwards.
ATTTTGGATTGGCCCATCTTACAGTCCCAGATATCACCTCAGATCCCATATCATCATCTTAAATAATCCTTTTCTACAGCAAATCTTACTTCCACACCCTCTTCATGGGGAAATAATCAACAGTCATGTTGAAGTCCCACAAAAGTCTTACATACCCTCTTTCTCTACATACCCCATGCGTCTTTTGGCAGTCATTTTTAATGATACGTCCTGCCCCCTTTTAAGTTAGTGTCCAGCTAACCCCCCCCCCCCCAAGCACAATCATACTCTTCCCTGTTCTACTTCACTTTAGTTCTGAATTTAGTGGCTCATCTGTCATATATCACAGTGGTTAGAAGGGCAAAGATGAGCACAAAAAAACATCTTTACATCTACCCACAGCAGAGAGTATTCCAAGGCTGCCCTACCTCCTACTATAATCCTGCACTTTTCTTTCCAGTTTATCTGGTCACCTTTGGATATTTATCATTGCAAGTTACATTAAATAATTACAAAAAGGTGGAGATCTCTCCCCTATACTATCAGAAAAAAGCAACACGACTTCAGATAGTGCTGGTAACTGGAAGATTGCAGAGCTGTTATTAGAGAAAAAGACTAAAGTTTTATAGGTATTGGACACCCCCCCCATCCTGCCGACTTGTGATGGACACTTTGAATCTCATTACAATGCACTCCGGAAATCACAACCTAATAATTCTAGGAGACTTAAATGCAAACTGGAAAAGCCAGTCTAAATACCAATTAAATGGATACCTTACTGTACACAATCACAAATAGTTAAAGACAGAAAAAGCAAAAAGACATATACTGGACATCAAACTGCTATACTCCCTATAACTGAAAGCTCCATTTTTGAGTGACCACCATCCTATGTCTTGCACAATGAAAATGTAAAATAGTGCACGTATCCCTCCAAATAAGCATTTGTAGATCTCTTCCGGAATCTAGGAAATATTAGGGATTAGACAACTACACTGCAGCTCATTAATTAGGATGATGTACACAATTGTAATGACCACACTATTGCACTATCAGCATTTTCCAACCTGATGATGCCTGTTGAAGCACAACTGTTCCACTTCTAAAGAAATCTGTAACTGGTAGGTACTTGCCATGGCTGAGCACTGATTTATGGAAGCATCAGCAAATCTTTGCAGTGTCATACTTGGTGTAAATATTGCATATATAATACCCAAGTTGTGTATGTGCTCTACTCCCTTTCTGTATTATCAGTCTTTTGCATATAAACTGTTATAAGTGTGTGGTTTTGTTATCCATTGGGTAGGGATAGGGCTGTCATAGTCAGGATGGACAAATGTGACCAACAGGTAGGAAAATTAAGATTGCCACACATGGCTCATCCCCTGTAGGACTTACAATGCCTTCTGTAACTGAGTGCATTCTCCAAATTACCCATTATGAAGGATACCACCCATTGCTGGCTTGGAGATCCTTATGTCTGACCACAGATCATGTGGTTTATATAATAATGTCTCCACTATGTGGCTGGTTCTGCCCTACCTAACCTCCTCCTACTGACTCCATGTATGCCAGTAATGAAGTGCAGGTCACCTAGGCCAAAGTCATGGCTTTATCTTCCACAGTCACGGTTTTATCCCTCTGCACTACTAGAGCTGGTTTTATAGCATACTGTTTTAGAATATTTTTCTCCTAAAGAGGTTATCCAATGAATTTATTCTTTTTTTCTGGTCTTTCCTCTCCTTTCTTGTTTACTGTACATAGCCTGCAACATGACTTATAGATCATGTCTGTTTACCTTCAAACTTTGTAATCTGCTTTTGTTTTAGGTGCGCTCGTTTTCAGTCCAAAAGTGCCATTTTACTTAATGGCAGTTTTCCGAAATGCGATTAACTATCCACAAATATAATACTTCTAATTTTTAAATTAGCAATCATGCTGTTGTGGACTTCTACCAAGTGCGTAACTTACTCTACGTAACTTTGTCTCTTCTGCAAAGTATCTCTGTATAACCTGCCTACTGTTTTCTGTCAGATTTTTGCTATTCTGCTACAAATCTCTGTTATATAGTTATCAAAACTCTGCTCATCAGTATGAACTGCCTCATGTTTGAGTTTGTTCAAATGTTTTTAAAGTAATTTCTTTTTTAACCAGTATCTTATTGTTATTGACACTTACTCTTGCACAAATCTATAATTAGAGTCCTGAACTGACCTGTGCATTTCAGTAACCTATCCAATGACAGGCTCAACAGCCTTTCAGGAGAAATAATTAAACTTGATGTCTAGCATTATTATGCTTGGCTTGGGATCAAACTATTTTTCAAGCTAACCATCTCTTCAAATACTTTACAGACCCACATTTCTAGATGACACAGACTTCTTATGACGTTATATATTTTTCTATATCCATACAGTAAAAAAACACTTTTTTTCTCAGATAATTCAATATTTTTCACAAAAAGAAGACAATGCCTAACAGCAAATACATCTGTGGTGGAAACGGTAGTAGCAAGCATCCTACTGCTGTTGTCATTTTGAGATTTTCAGATTGTTTTCATATGTTTTTACAGATATCATTTTTAATCCTTATCAAAGTGTGACTCCACAGTTTGTGCCAGCCAAAATAATTGGATTGACTAAAAAAAAAACAGAAATTAACAAAAGTAAACTATTTATTCTATATTGCAGCTTTTATGCATTGCGGTGGTGGTGCTGCGGTAGCGTTGTCGCCTCACAGTAAGACGCTGTCCAGTTCGATTTTCAGCTAGAGCATCTTCTGCGTGGAGACATGCATGAATGGGTGTACCTTCGTTGAAGGTTGTGCATCAGGGCTGGTAACTCGGCATGTAAAAATCAACTATCAATCATTAGTGGACCGGAGTTCCACTGTGGCGACCCTTAACCAGGAAAAGCCGAAAGACACAACATTGCAGCTCTTATGCAGTTCAACTTGTATTAAAGAGACAATCTTATCCAATAGTTTGCAAATGAAGAACCAAGTCAGTTTTTCTTCTTCACATTTATAATTATATGCTACTCAGCGCTACACAATAACTGACTTTTTAACATTGCATTTCATTTATTTGACAATAATGCCCAAGTAACTTCTTTATTTAAGCCATGAAGGAAGAGTATAGTATACTTTAATAGTTACCAAAAGCTGACATCTATTGCAGTATAGTACAGTTTCTACCCTTAGTGGGGCCAAAAATGATTCAGTAATGAAAACTGACAAGTGATCAGTCTTGAAATTATTATAGTCTAAATACAATTTTTAGCTATTAGTCTCTGCTTGTTCTCAATGACTTATACCCACTAAATGATTTTTACACTCATTTCTAACAAATTCTGGGAGCACTGACCATGACAATTTACAAAACAAGCACACGCAACAACACAGCTACAAAAGAAGATAATACAGTTATTAGATGACTGCACAGATTATTGCATACCATGTCATAAACTACTAGAGTGGTGCATCTGTATACATCTATAATGTGTGCTCTCTGCACCTGAATCACCAAAGGTCATACTGAAGAACAGAAATGGAGTTTTGGTTGAACTTTAAGCGGTACATATATTTGCCACAAATTACTTCTTCCTATGAAATCTGTTCTAAGGTGTTACATGAAATCCATTTAAACCAGGTCTGACATTACAGTGATCTGGAAATATTTAGGCTACAGTAATTTTTTCTAGTATCTGATTTCTGACAGTAATATATATATTTTTTCTGAAAAATAAGGACTGGAAAGTACTACTTTTAAATCTTAAATGCAATCTTTCTCTTCTTAAAAACTCACTTCTGTTTAGATTTTTCTTCTCAAGAAAAGTCTTTAAAACAATTTAGTATAACAATCTCATTTATCAAGTGACTCTGCATACCCAGCAGTAGAGAATACAAATGCTGTACTGAACTATTACTGATCCAGGATAATTCCATGGAACAGAGGCCATCTGAGTGAGATGGAACATAGCAATTCTCCTGGACTGTGGCCCAGCTACATAAAGAAGAAGCCCTAGAAAAGGTTAATGTGCCATCTGAGGCATAGCCGCGGTACAACTAGATGTCATGTTTGGTATGTAGGCTTGAGTCCTAATCTTTGGTTTGCTGCTTTGATTTGGTTCATGTTTAATTCAGGGCTATTGATTAAGTGGAGTGGTGAAGTACCCAACTAATCATAGTTGCTCTCAGGAGTAAACTAATTGCTTCTTAGCCAACTAAGTACTGCTTAAAAACAATTAACTGCTTTTTTAGTCTAAGTTGCCAGTTGATATTGAACCAAATGTGACTTTTATGGTGTTTTACTTAAGGCTTGATAATAAAGCATAATTTGTGATTATATTGTAAGAATTAGAACATAGTATTTCATATAATGCAGGGCTTCATATAAAATATTAGAGTTTCATCTAAAATGATGAAGCTGCTTTCTTGTAAAACAGAAGTGTGAGTGGTGAAAAATTAGAGAAGTCAGTCATGCACTTTTACTAAATGGTTAGATTATTTCTAATCTCAAGTGTAAAAGGGACTTTCCAAAAAAAAAGTTTTACGCGAATGCATTCATTTCTTGGAAAAGGAAAAGAATAGAGTGAGATGCAAATCTTTCATTAGAAGTAAAAATTTCACTCTTGCAAGTTACTTACAATTGTCCTTTATAAACTTATCTGTAGAAATTAAAAATATATATTTATGGTCAGCAGGGGATAGTTATAAACTGTTTTCTAATGCTGTATTTCGGATACTGTCACTTAATCTAATCCAAACCATAGTAACCCCTGCTAATAACTTAAACATCACATGTATTATAAAAGTATTTAAGTAATTTCATTATTTTTCTATCCAGTATTTAGAAAAATGGTACTATAGCAATTAAAGCAATGCAACAAAATGTGTTATGCCTATACAAACCTGCATGCTTAGAACAACACTAAGATGCAACACAATAAGGCACATGCAGGAATGGAACACTCACAGAAATACCCTACTAAAAGGATAAAAGACCTAAACATCATGTCTGACATGGACTGGCTGAAAGCCCTGTAACTATAAATCGGTATCCTACAGACTGCTACAAGGCACACTCTGACCCATCACAGATGTATTTACACAGCAAGATAAATGGTATCAGAAATACTCAGTCTAGGTATGTATACCTCTTCTGCAACATTAACATAATGCTTTGGAGAGACCGGTATCTCTTTGCTTTGAAACAGATTCCCTAGACAAATAAAACAAAGTTCATCACTGTTCATATTCAAGTGCAACTTAAATCTTTGGATCAGAAACAGAAAATTTACCCCAGGACTGCCCCATGTACTATTAATGGACAGAGGCAGCTCCTAAATGCTTTATCCCATGTATGGGTCCCCTCAAATTATCTATGGTATGGTCCCAGTTATTCTCCTTAGGGGTAATATATAATTATCAGCCATAGGATGGGTATGGACAATCTATAACCAAATGGGATAGGTTATTTTGAGCATAAAAATGGAAAACTGGCTAAACTTAAAATTGCCTGTAAGGGGAGCTAGCTTAATACTTGAACTATGAACCTATAAGATGAACTCATGTTGAAATATAGATGATTAATACAGCAATACAATAGAATTTATGTATATTATTATAAAGTTTAGTAGCAAAATTGACCTTTCTAGCCAGAAACTTGCAGGGGCATTACCAAGCAACTAAAATTTTCTGTTAAAATATCAGGTGATACAAAGAAAGAAGAGACCTGCCAATATACTGTCAGGTGAAGTAAGTCACTTGCAGACTCCATATGCTGTTTATTGAACCAGTACAGTAAACTAAAGAGATCACATAATTTTTTAGTACCACATAACTTAAAGAAAACTGCATCCTTAAAACAGTGGGCACTACTTAGATTATAAGGAAGGGCCCTCCTCTATCGAAGAAAATACAAACAATGCTGCAGTTTTATTCTGTTACATACACAGTGGGCAGTGGATAGCATCATTGCCCCACAGCAAGAGGTTCCTCAGTTTGATTCTTAGCTGGGGCACCTTTTGTGCAGAGTCTGCAGATCGTACCACCTTTCATGAGTTTCCTCTGGGTGCCTCATTTTCTTCACATATTCCAAAGACATTCAGTAGGTGAATGTGGCACTCTAAATTGGCCATAGGTGTGAGTGAGTGGTATGGAAGAACAGCTGCAGTAGGGCTAGCCACCTGGCAGTGTGAACCCTGGCTTTAGATATTTGTCACTGTTGAAGTGACACCCCAACCCATGTGCATAATGGGAAAATGAGTTGTGGATGGATGGATTTCAAGAGTGAGCAATAATGTCCTTCTAGCCTGCCAATAAACCAAATAGTTGTTGCCATAATAAGGGTCCAGGCTGTTCTTAAAATATTTAAACTAGTGCTTGCTTTAATGTAATTTGGTAGTCTATTCCATGAATCAGCAACTCTCTCAGAGAATCAGTTACTACACTCATCATCCTTCCAGAATCTTCTACATAGGCTGTGTGATGATGCTCTACTACTTTCTGATAACTCCAAACACTCCCAGAGATAATTATCTCTAAATGCCCTATATATCTGAATAAGTTCTCTTAAATATCTGTATTAGGCATGGTACAAGTTTAGATATTTTACTCTCTCATAATAACTTAAATTTTCACATCCATGGATGGCCTTGGTAAATTTCTACTGTAATCTTCCTAGTTTATTCATGCTTGTTTTCTTACAAGGTTTCCATATTGTTATTCCATACTCAAGTTTGGGCCTAATATAACTAACAGCGGCCTACCGGCACTTGCGAACTGCTTCTGCTTCGGGCTCCTTCTTGACAAGAAAGACTGATGTAATGGTGTCAGCTGCCTGTTTTATACCTCTGACGACCTGACATCATGGAAGAGGCGACAGCATCTGACAAAGAAATCCCAAGGCTCTGGTATTCAGGCCGACTGAGGGCTACCTGCAGGCAGATAACCCAAGTGCGATGACTGCAACAGTGAAAAATGAAAAACATCAATGACGTCATTGTTTCTGATTTTCTTGACTTTATAAAACCTATAGCTCTATAGCTATCATTAATAGATTGGTTGACATGCATAGAAAAACTCAAAGATGGATCTATCCATATATCTAAGTCCTTAAACGAATCTAGTTTCAGTCACTGTGTGCTGTATTAAGTATTCATTTTTCAATTTATGTCTCCTAAATCTCATATGCATAGTTTTTGATGTATTTATCAGCAAGTTATGAGTTAGTATATCTATAATTGCCAGCTGGCAAAATGTCTTCCATTGCATAAATAAGTTATGGGACTCTTGAAGCCTAACTTTTGCCTTTAGTTATCTCTAGGTTTAGCATATTGACCAGTCAGTCAGCTCACTTAGTTTGCCTCAAATTTATCACTAACACCAATTCACTGCCAGCTATATGGATGCATTTAAAACTTAAAAATCTTAAAACCAAACCTTCATATTGCTTTTGCTAATGATTTTATATTAATTTACTTGACAACAAAAGAACACAATATGGTTTATTCTGAAATGTAGCTCTCTGTCTCACCTTCAGTCATTCTTATCCTGGCCATTGTCCTCTTAAATGCCTCCATATAGTTTGTGTGTGTAAAGAAACTGAAACACTGCCATCTGTGTTAGCATATCTGGCAGGAGATTTGTGTATATTCTGAGATTTACTTGTATTGCATGCCAGCGTGTCTAATTGTGAAAATGTAAATACATTTTTTAAAATGGTAAGTATCTCCCTGCTTATACAAAATGTTTAAAGAATCTGTCAGTGTTTTGCTACATTTCTAATTGCACATGTTTTTGAGGGAGATTCAAAAGTACAAACTGGGGAGAATCAGTTAATCAGCAGGAGATGTCATTAGAATGTTTCTGGTTGCTAGGTGGTTATTTTGACAGCTGAATGACAGGAAAAAGGACTTTTTCAAACAGCTGGCTGTTATTTTTTTAAAATAATTAACAGTCGAGACTGTTAAGCTGAACATTTATTTGAGAGGTACAGTCAGTTACAGTGCTGTGCAGAATATACCTGAAAAAGCACTCATCAAAACTGTAAGCCTGCCTTTTTCTTGCCGTTATGTTTTAGACTAGATTAAGAACAGTATTCACTAATTAGATTAGGAAAGTTTAGTTATTTAGATTTCTGGTGATTGAGTTATGGTGTTAATTGAAAGTTATTAATTTAGATTCTTGTAATCATTTTACTTATTATTAAATGTTTTTCATAACTTTACACTGTGGATGGCAAAACAGTGTGTTCTTCAGAGATTAGAGAGTGCTTTATAAATGTTTTATACTTCCTTGAATGCCTGGCTGCTTCTGGTCATAGCTATCACTTGTTTTGATATTTAATTTTTTAATAATTGATCACCCTTTGAAGGCATGTAGACCTGTATGACTCTGGTGACAGCTGGAAATCTATGTCAGGCCTCCTGTAAGTGTTAGAGTGTACGAGATTTGAATTTATGTTGAATATGAGTGAGTCAAAGGTCTTAAACTGGAACATTGCTTGGAATTGTATGATAAAGGATTACTTTTGGGGTGGACAGAGGTATACAGTCCAATCCCAGGAAACAGAGCATGTTCATGTTGTACTCTTAAGGGAAATTTGGGGAATTTTACATCTGTGTGCTCTGTTCTCTGGTGTTTTCAGAGATGCTCCCACACTGGTGTCAGTGGTGAGGATTGTGGCTCCTTAATTACTGACCCGGGTTTTAAGTGGTGGACGTCTTATATTATTGTTGGCAGTCAGGTGGGATATAGGCCAGACATCAAAGACTGCACAAGAACTTTTATTGTTCATTCAATGGGAATATGACCATCTTTGTAAAGAAATACTTTGTGACAGCCTGTGCATAGTATGTCATTAGAATCTATTACCTATGCTATCCCATCCTCCATCTGTCCTTCCTGGTTAGAAGGACTCCTTCATACCTCATTGTCATTATGTTTTACACTAATATTATCTGTCCTTTTCATGATCTTCTGGACATACACTATGTCCAGCTTCTCTTCTAGTTTATGAAGAGTACAGTCCCAGATCTTTTAGCCTCTGGTTTTATATATCTGGCAGATAGCACAAAAGATTAAGGGTATGAGCTCAGTGACCTGTTTCCACATTGCTCCAGAGTTTGAATCCCCCAGCCTCAGTTTGTCTACTGTGGGACACTAACAAGAGGATGTTCTTGGAATGAGTCTGAAAAAGGGCCAAGTAGATCAATGCTTTACCTTGGTCAACAAATAAAAAAAAATAGCTAGTAAATAAATTAATAGCTGCTATTCCATCTCTGATATCTTTATCTTTCCTCTGAACTCCTTCCAACAGCCTCACATTCTCTTTGTACAGCATCCAGAATTTTACACAGTATTCATGCTTTGACTGACCAGGGTCTAGTAGACTAGATAATGTGTGATCCAATGCCCTTATGCAAAGCAGTCTACACACTAGGAAAGCTAGTTCCAGTGCATAGCCTGGCTGCTTCTGCTCAGCAGTGCAGTTACTGCTTGGGATCCAGATATAAATGTAGCAGAGGGTGGAGCCTATGCTAATGAGGTCCACATGTACGGTGTGTTGCTCAGTAAAGAAGCTTGCATAGTCCCACTAATGACAGGGACATCCCTACTACACAGATTAACTTCCAGAACAGTGCAGACAATACATGTGTGTACACCATTATGTAATGCCATGTACCTATATGTATTGCAATGACAGACATTCTGTAAGGGGTGAAGCTGTGCAGACATCTAATCCAACTAAATAGTGTAGTAAGTCTGTGTGTGTGTGTGTGTGTGTGTGTGTGTGTGTGTGTGTGTGTGTGTGTGTGTGTGTGTGTGTGTGTGCGTGTGTGCAGTATACCAGGTATTTATGAGAATTGTTAATGCAGGTTGGGGATATCACTCAGTTGAGCAGTGCAGGCTGTGGTGGTTAAATAAAAATGTACAAGGTTAAGAATCACTTATAGAGATATTGCACGTGGGTGACTGTGCATGAATGTGAATTGCTAAATAGCAGATTAGAGCAGCTGCATTCAACTATCCATGTAGCACAAGAAGCATTGCTGCACATTTGTCTGTATATCCCAGACATTGATGCATCATTGAATTGTTATCAGACCTACACTGTTGGTGATGGATACTCAGTATATAATGGAGGCAGAGGCATAAGTTAACATCTGTAAAATGCCATATAACTTATTTATTTATTTACTTACTTACTTATCTCTCTCTTGACAACTGACACTTCCTCGGGTGGTTCTCCTTGGCTTTCATGCTATCTCTTTGCAAGATCTCCCAATAACTCCTTGCTAGGTACATGAAATGTGACCCTTCACCAGGTGTGTCCACTGACTCCTTGGAAAGTAAACCCCAACAGTATTCATTGTCTAAGCCTGTGGAGCAAGGGATGTAATGAGGTGTGACAGGCACAGAGCCAGGGAGCCATCCTTCCTTAGGTGGCTAGTCAATGACCCTAGTTGGGGAGATGGCTAGTGCAAAGACATCAGGACATTATCTCCAGTTACTGCAATGACATCAGGACATCACAAACCCTCTGTCTTAACTTGGAATGTCCTGAGAGGTTCTTGGTCTCCATCAGAGGTCAGACAGGCATTGGATTCCCTCTTTACCCTCTCCCCAATATAGAAAAAATGGCCATTGAATATTTCATCCTATCTCCTCCTATAAACCGTACTGATGACATGAGTCTTCTCCTGAACTCAGGTTTTGGGTGGCATAGATGCTTTCCATGCCATCAATCTGGCCACATAAGATTTTGTGCATGTACTAGATCACTAATACCAGAAACAAGCAGGATTTTAATATACAGTACACATTTTGGTTAACACCTAAATGGAATCCGCACCATCATGTTCTGCATATTTGTCATTCAAACTACGGTTTAGAAAATGAAAAAAAAAAGATTTGCTATATTGTAACCTAAATGTTTTCTTACATTCATTATTTCTGCTCAACTTAATTTATTTATTTTTGTTTGCTTACTTATTTAGTATCCAAGTACCTTTGACTCAGCACTGTACCCAGAATCATTAAACCACAATTTAAACATAGAACATTATGTAGAAACTGTAACATGCTGTAAGTTTAAAATAAATTATGAAAATGTGTTTGGGTTTAAGTAGACTCCCCTGAAAATGCAGGATTGTATGGGCTCCAGATGGAGGCCTTGAACTGACATAACTGACTCTGGAAAAAGTAGTTGATTTGAGAGTAGCAGTGCTAGGGTGACAAAAGGCAGCCTTGCTGCAGGACTCAAGACAGGCCTTGGGAACACCCAGCAGTTCCTTGTTTGCCAGTCTCAGTGGGCAAGGCAGGCTTTAACCAGCAGTCAAGATCCAGATTGTAGAGGTCTTCAGAAGTTAAAAGTAAGAACCTAAACACTTTCCCAAGAATATCCAGCAAGGAAAGCAACTCCCATAGCACAGGAGCAGTATAAATGGAGTGAGCAGCTCTAGTCAAATGCATAGCTGTCAAAATGTGCATCGCCTAAAGTGAGAAGTCAGAGTCTGCTATAGCTGGACAAAGAGAAGGACAGGAGTTCAAGTGACAAAGACTACACAAGTATGATCAATGTTGCAAGAGTTAAAGAAGAAATAAAGTGTTAGATCAACACTTATGAGATGAAAGAAAAGTCTTGATAACAGTACACTGTACTTAGTTGTCAACTTTTCATAAAGAATTATGCCTAAATTGTGCACTGAAGATGTAAATTTCAATCGACTCCACCAGTAAAAAATAAGACATGGAAGAAACAGAACTTGTGAGGGAGGGACAATAGTACAGAAAAGCATAGCTTCTGTCCATGGATGACTGAAACCCTTACCTGGGTTATTAGTTACCTAACTGACCACTGACAGGCAGTTAAATGCAAAATGAAATATCATCTCCTTTACCCATCTCTGTCAGTGTACACCAAGGATCTATTCTTGGTCCTCTACTCTTTACCATATTCACAAATAGACTCTGTACAGCCACCAAACATACTACAATGGTTCAATATGCTGATGATTTCTCCTTCATATGCTCTGCTCCATCTCTTCCTATGATACTCAATTAAACCCAACAATCCTTTCTGGACATAGAAAAATTCCTTTCCAACTCGCAACTGATTTTTAAACCTTCTAAAACAAAAACTATTACTCTTCTCCTGTAGCAAAAAAAAAAAAAATATATATATATATATATATATATATGGTTCTATCTGACTACGTCGACAAGTCAGAACGCCGACAGCGAGAACACCGACGCCAGAAGATCAAAAACGGAGAAGACCGACGGATCAAAACCCCGACGCTGAGAACATCGACATGGGAAAAGGCTGTGGATGTATGCGGTAGTGACGGACGGTAGGGTGCGAGTAAGGTAAGTGTGCGACTGTGATAGTTTGTGGGTTGGGGGCGGGTTAAGTGAGTTAGGGTTAGGGCGCGGGCTAGGTAAGTGTGCGACTGTGATAGTTTGTGGGTTGGGGCGGGTTAAGTGAGTTAGGGTTGGGGCGCGGGCTAGGTAAGTGTGCGACTGTGATAGTTTGTGGGTTAGGGGCGGGTTAAGTGAGTTAGGGTTAGGGCGCGGGCTAGGTAAGTGTGCGACTGTGATAGTTTGTGGGTTAGGGGCGGGTTAAGTGAGTTAGGGTTAGGGCGCGGGTTAGGTGAGTGTGCGATAGTGGCGGACCTTAGGGTTAGGGTTTGGGTTAAGGTTGTAGGTAGTTGTGTATGTGAGGTTTAGTGTTGGTTTGTAAGGATTTTGGTGTGCTTGTGTTGTGTGTGTGCTTTTTGGACCGGGGATTTGTTTTGTTTGTTGCTTGTCGGTATTATGGAGTGTCGGGCATGTGAGGTTTCGTGTTTGTGAAATGTCGGTTATGTGGTGTCGGTGATTTCGTTTTCGGCGTTTTGACTTGTCGACGTTGTAAGATAGATCCATATATATATATATATATATATATATATATATATATATATATATATATATATTGCCCCTACTATGTTCACGATTTATTCATCTAACAACACCATTATATAACCAGTAGATCACACAAAACTACTAGGGGTCATCACTGACAAGGATCTCAAATTTGATACACTTAGCTCTAGCTATTCAAGAAAGTCCATTTCAAATTCGGATCCCTATATATAATCAAGCCTTTCCTAAATGACTTCACCAGACATGCAAGCTGCAGAAATCACCTTCTATCCACCCTGTCATATGCCTTGCCCATTTTACTAACTTAAAGTGTGACTTAAACAAAATATAATCTTGCTATTATAAAGTAGCAAGCTTTTCTTCCAATTAACCTGCAAGAACTCATCACTGCAAAGTACTACACCAACTCAACTGGATGGAACTTCCCAGCCTTTTAACCTTTAATCAACTAGTTCTAACACATTCAACCCTTTATCACCCAGACAACTGTCCATCTATTAGTAACCTTGCACAGCCCCACACCAGCAAAAGAACATTAAGGTCATCAAATACATTGCTTCTGAAGGTCACAATGTCTAATAATTGCTATGGGATGCACTATATTCACACAAACTAGCCAAAGCTTGGAATGACATACCTCAAAATATACTCAACACTTGTAATTCTACCAAATTCAAACAACTGCTGAGAGAACACCTCAATAAAAATTGGCTTTGCTCCCTGGTTAGCTGCACTAGGCAGTTAGACTTCTCTTACCTGTTACTTATTTTCTCTACCCTTTTTATTCCTCACCTAACTAACCCCCCTACCCAATATTCCTTCTCTCCTTTTTCTATCTCATTAAGCAACTGCTTACTTAGCCCTTGAACTTTCTATCTTCTTGTCTAATGGTTTTTATGGTACCTCCTTAAACCAACTTTATCTTTTTTAATCCTTTGTTTCCTGCTACAATATGTTCCTCAGGTGTGATTTGTTTAACATGTATCCTAGAGAACATTGTATTGTACATATTATGTATCTTATATGAATATTGTTGTGTTACAACATTGTACTCTGTGGAGCTTTTCTTCCCGATCCTCTGCTGAAAACAGGCTATTTTTGGCCCAGTCAGACTTTCCCGGTAAACAAATGGAAATAAAATAAATAAATAATAAATAATAACTGATTCAGTATCAAGTATAAAAGCAGAAGCAAGTCTAGCAAGTCTAGATCAGGTGCCAGAAGAAAGAAGTACAGCTCAATATTGTCAGCATAGTAATGGTGGATAATGCCGTAAGTACAATGTATCTGCATTAAACAGTAATACCAATATAATACCAGGAGATAATCCACAAGTCAATAGATTCTACTTGAAGGATTAAACAATCCGAAAAGTAAGAGGAGAACCATGTAAATAATGTGGAGGTTAAATTCCTCAGTGAGTGTGAAGATCCTATGCGTGCTCTAGCAAAATGACATGATCTGCAGAGAGTTCTGTGCAAAAATATAACCTCCAATCTTTCAACATCAACGTCAATAATCACCTTGTGAGGGCAGTTTGAATGCTATGTCTTGATTTAAAACCAGACTAACAATAACTGAATAAGTCATGGGATTTTAAATAGGAACTTTTTTATTTATACTAACCACAAGAAGTTTAGAAATTGGGATTTTTTTCAGCCTGGCTGATGAAGTGATGGTTTCTTGAGAATAGATGTAATCAAGGCCTCTTTCATGATAGGAGAACCACATCGCTCAGTGAAGATCAGATGATTAGGCAAATAGGCTGTCTAAAAGACCCAAGGTAGGAATAATTTGATTGTATAAATAATTACTAGTCAGATAATGAACCCTATATAATGATTACACTTGTATAAAAAAATTGCATCACTCTAGATTTTTTTGTTGAATTATTCAGCATTTTATACCAGTCTGGAACCTAAAGCAACAAAAAAACATTATCTATCTATCTGTCTATTTATTTAATGTTCGTTTACCAGTATAGTCTGATTGGGTGGGTAACCCATTTTCAGCAGAGGTCCAGGTGGAAAAGCCCCAATAACTACAGAGAATGCGTAATCTAAGAAACAACAAGCATAGGATGATATGATCAAAGTAACCTCACAGAGAATACATACTATAAGAAAATACAAACTTAAGTTGTAAAAATCAAAAAAGTCCCATCAATTACAAAGAATACATATAAGAAAAAATACAAACATATGTTGAGCATTAACATTAGCTCCTTTGGTTGATAATAAATTTTGAAAAGCATAATACTATTAGAGAAACACCACCACACTTGTGCACAAAGAACATTATAATATTTAGAGAAACATATATATACATCTATCTTGTAGTGGTTACAAAATACGAGTGTTAAATATAGAGATAGCTTATTAAATTCAAGATCTATTATTAGAATTTCTCAGGAAGTGTTCACTTGGGATTAGACAAGAGCTGAGACAGGAGTTAGACAGGTATGACTTGAGGAGAGTTTTAAAATTTTAGGGGTTAGCAATGGTTAATATAGGTTGTGGGTGGGCAGATTCCATGTTCTGGAGATGCAACTGGAGTACAGACAATCTCCATGGAAGTTGTAAGCTTTAGTGAATTGTAACAGAAGCTTGTTGGAAGATCTAGCTGCCTTGTGTTGGATTAAGGTTTAAGTATGTCTTGTAGAGCTGGACATTTTTTGGGTTGATATACTATGTCATGAGCTATTGCAAATTGGTTGAGTATAAGGGAGGTGTGGGTGTTGTTAGGAAATCTAGCAACCTTGTTATAACAAGCATCTAGTTTAGCTGGATCGTTTTTCTTCAGGTTGGTGAAGATGGCAGAGGCATAGATGAGGGGAGACAGTAAATGAATCCTGGCAATAGATTGTCTAGTGAAGTCAGTGAGATATGGTTTATATCTATAGAGGGTGCATTTATCATCTGTGATGCCAAGTAGCTTTTTGTGTGGTACTGGTTTAATCTTGGTGTTATGAGATGAATAGATTTGGAAGGGTGAGTTGTGGTCAGAGAGCTTATTATTTGAGAAGATCATTAGTTTTGTCTTACTGGGATTCAGGATTAAGTAAGAGTTAGCAAGCCAAGATTCAACTGCAGAGAATGCAAGGTGTTTTTTTTCTTAAAGTTTAGAGAGGGAGGTGGCTGGGTGGATGAGTGTGGAGTCATCAGCATATTGTATGACCGTGGTCAGGTTTGTAGCAGAGTGGAACTTGTCAGTAAGATGCTGAATACAAGTGGACCTAAAACTGAGCCCTGAGTTACACCTAGTGTAAAAGTAAGTGCAGGGGAGAATTCATTTTGCCATTTTACTGGTTGATGTCTGATAGATAGTCATTGAACAACTGAGGGGCAGAATAGCTTAGTTTAACAGACAGGAGTTCATGTTGAAGTTTTTGATTGGAGACTACATCAAAGACTTTGGACATGTCTAGGAATATTGAGGAGACCAGCTTTCCATTATTTCTGAGATGGTCAATGGTGTCTGTAAAGCTTAAGAGAGCTGTAGTGATGCTGTGGTTGGATCAAACGCCATGTTAGGTGTTAGTTAAAAGATTATTAGAGAGTAGGTGATTCATGAGTTGGGAGTGAATACCTTTTTTTAAGATTTTGGATAGGGGTGACAGAATGGAGACTGGTCTGTAGTTAGAACAGTCAGTACAGGTTCCCCCTTTGTGTAAGGGTATTATATAGGAGATTTTCAAGATTTTGAAACATGATGCTCAGATATGGACCAATTAATCAATAGAGAGATCGAATAGGCTATGACATCAACTGCTAGCTTAAGATAATCAGTGAATAGTTTGTGCTGTTTGTTTTGGTTACGTCTGAAATGGAACTGGTGAAGTTGGTATTAAATTGAGTGGCTATACTAATCAATGTATTTGTAGTTGAGGGAGTTGGGGTTATAGATTGGCATGGCTGTTAGAACTGATTTATAGTTGCCCAGAATTTTTTGGGTTATTTTAGTATTTTTGTTGTGTTGCTATACAATAGGATTTTTTGCTATTTTTTTACCTGTTTTTTGATTTCTTTATTAGTTTCCAGTAATAGTTTAGTGTGGCTGGGCTTTTATTGGACTGATATTGTGACCATATCTTATCTCTGGTTATGAGAAGGAGTTTTGTTTCTTTGGTTAGCTATGGAGCATAATTTGCCTTTATTCTTATGGTTCTAATGGGGACTTGTCTGTTTAGCATATCCAGGGAAGCATCATTGAAATATTATAGTGTCTAATAGGAGTGAAGATGGTGGGGTCCAGTGACACTGTTGTAAAGTCAGTATGAAGGTTTGGAAAGAGATGTTTTTTCTGTTACATATTTGTCTGAATATAGTGCTTTTTGGGGAGTGTATGTTGTTACTTAAGCTATCTGTGAGATATCCTGACTGATTAACAAGTTATGGTTTATTGGATAAGGTCCAATCCAGTATTGAGCGTCTATTGTTTGTTTTTTTCTTATCTACCTGAGTTGGGGTTTTTACTAATTGGGAGAATCCACGTAGGTTTATAAAGTTTATGGAATTTTCTGAGGTGCAGATTAGCCAGTCTAAGTTGAAGTCATCCATAACAATGGTTTTCTGTGAAAAAGTTGTGGATGACTAGTGCAGGAATTTTTTTATAAAGCAGGGTCATTACCAGGAGTAATGTAAATTGCTATGATGATTATGAATTTATTGGGGTTTAATAATTCCTCGGTATTGTTTAGTTTTGGTGGGTGTAAGTCCGGGTATATGAGTTTTAATGTGTTTTTATACATTATTGCTATACCTCCACTTCATTTGTTTAATCTGTCTAATCTATGGATGTAGCCTTGGGGTAAAATCTTAGTGTTATTTATTGGGGTTTGCGCCAGGTTTCAGTTAGGATTGCTATGTCTGGGAGTAATATCAACTACATTAAGTTTGTGGTACTTAATGAACTCATCTCGCCTATAGCTTACTACATAGAAGATGCTACTTTTAAAATGTGAAACAGTTCAAGAAGGAAAAGCAAACCATGTCTGGCAAGCGTGCTGCATCTGTGTGCAGAAAATAATTTAATGATCATAGGCACAGCAATGCAAAACAATCAAAGAAATGTGTGATAAAAGAATGGCTTCAAAAAGAATGTTCTTTTTCCCGCACCTTACTCTTCTTGTCAAGATTCCAGCTAGCGCTGCACATCGTATTCAACTGGAGTTCATGTTTACCTGAATGCCTACTTTGAATACTTAATAAATCCACAAATTGTTTCGTTATCTAATTATTACAAGAAGGAAGACATACAGTTTACAGGAGCTTCTCTAGGATTGGTGTGCTCTCACTGATCTCTGGAGTGAATCCAAATAAAATCCAAGGCATCCTTTGAAATCTACAGAAAAATAAGCATTTTTATTTACTGTACTGCACTTTTAAACTATGTATTACTGAACTGTTGCCTACTTTCAACTGTCTTTAGCCATTTTAACTGTTTTGCTGTTTCACTGTTAACTGTTTGCTGTTTCAGACTGTTTTTCCTGCACTTTGAATTTTCTAGCACTTGTGTATTTTATGGCATAAGCTAGATGAGTGATGGCGAACCTTTTGGGCTCGGTGTATCAAAAATTCAGAAAATGTCTATTGTGACTCTGCTGGTTTGTCTCCACCCCCCACCCCCCCCCAGAACAAAAGATAAACAATTCTTTAAACATTTATTTGTTTAAAAAATAGAGTCCAATCAGGTGTGTTGCTATGTATTATAAAAGTAAAAGAAATATTCGTGACTTACAATAGAGAAAACGATTTGCACTCTGATCTACTACTGCTACTGTCTTTCAGCTTTTCCCAGTTAGGGGTCGCCACAGTGGAACTGCGGTCTGCTAATGATTGGCCGTGAATTTTTATGGTGTTGAGTTTGGGCTTAAAACAGTGCACCAAAAAATTACCCTACTTTTAATAGTAATTTTGAATTGAACTGAAAAAAATATGGAACACATTGTACTTGATTTGATTAACCTCAATTAATGACTTTTTTTTTTTTGCTGAGTTTTAATAGACATATGCAGGGTCACATATTTCTTGTGTTTTTGTTCATTCAGTTTCCTTGGTAACTTGGTGTTGGTGAATGCTGGTGTGTCACCTTAGACATCATAAGTTCGCTATAATTGGACTAGACTCAGATTTGCCGAATCTAGACTGTGGCATTGTCTGAACACTAAAACCAGCCATCTTATATTAAGAGGGCCCCCTGCACCCTTGTGGCAGAAGAGTATAGCAAATGACCCGTATGAGTTGGATATTGTTGGAATAAGGCTCAGTATTGAGCATTACAGTTGGCTGGCTTGTTTTAAAATTGCTTAACTTGTTTTAAAAAAGGGTTCTCAGAGTTGACACACAACCCATGTTTGCATGGGCTTTTGCCTGTTTTAACACAGTCCCACAGAGTTTGGCAATGGCCACTGCCCTACTATCTTCATCTGAGCAATACGAGGCACCTTTGTGCAGCACCGCACAGTGGAGGTAACCATCAGTGGTTACAGATGCGAAAGATAAAGTAGATTTATTTTCACTTAGAAGCTGCCCATGCTTCAAATGAAGAGTCCATTTAATTGTTCTTAGCTGCTCGGAAAGCACATCAGCTGTGCTTTCTACAGTATTTGCCACTTTAACTGAAATCTCCTAATCCCTAATAGTCTTGTATCCCTTGAGAGCCAATAGTATAGAACCAGCATTAAGCCCCTAACTAAACCACATCCTTCCTCATTAAAGTAAGCAAATTCACACCTAGTATTATGGATGGTCACCTACTACTCCTAAACCACTCAAGTTCAATTTGTCAGACATGCATATACACTAAGAATTTGGAATCCTTGCTCTCTCTCATCCACAGAACAGTGACACTGAACAAGTTGCCAGCCCACATACTACACCTCCTGCATAAACCCCCTTTCAATCTATCTTTCTGTTTTAAAAATAGTGACTCTCCACTAAAACTTAATTTTATAGACAGATAAAACTTAAGTTACCTACTTTCACATCTAACTCCTCTAGTGAACACTGCAGTGTTTAGGATAAACCATTTTTTTCCATCTTACCTTTAAGCATCCCTGTGACTGCCACTTGCTTTAGAACCTGCTGGAAAGCACTAGGAAGTCTTAAACTGATACACTGAACTCTCCTTGTTAATAAGGAGAAATTTAAATCATAGGTACTAAACAACCTATAATTGCAAAGCACCTTGCAAGGGAAAACAGCTCTTGTACTTTCCAAAAAAAAAGCACCAAACCAGGCAGGGAAGGGTCAGCTTCCAGTGATTTCTCCTGTCCACCTGGTGAATCTGGGCATATTAGGACAATGCAGCAATTGCCTTATGTACACAGGCAACCCTCTCCTCCTACCGCCTGGCATACTGGGGCAATGCAGCAATTGCCTTATGTACACAGACAACCCTCTCTTCCTACCATCCAACACTACAACCTGCGAGAGATGCACTTACATAGCCAAACTGGAAGCAAAGCTCTCTCCACCCAAGATTGTGCTAGACAGTCAACAGGAGAAGTTTAACACTCGCACTACACCTCAAGCAACACATAGCCCTTCTAAACCCACACCACCAACACTCACACATAGCAACACTAAACCCACATATGTGGAGGCCCTTAACAGTAACCTGCCCAAGCAACAAGGACCTCCAAAGCTGAAATGCAAATAAACACCAGTCACAACCAAAGTGTCACATAGCTTACAACACCAGTGTGCCACCCAACAACAGCCCCTAAGGCAAGACAACGTACCCAACACTTTAGTCATAGGTGACTCTATAGTCAGGCATACTGATGTCCCACTCACCAGGCTGAACAAGGAGAAAATTACAGTCAGCTGCCTGTCGGATGACAGAATCTGCCATATAATGCATGCACTCAAGTCACTCTACAACAAGTACAGATATGACTCTGTCATTGTCCATGTTGGAGTGAATGACTTGAGACGTACATCCCTGGACTACATGAAAACAGACATGGAAGAGCTCTTGGATCATGTGGCCCAGGCAGGTATGACCCTAGCCTTGAGTAGCATTGTGTCTTTGCCCAGAATGATACCACAGTATAAGGACAAAATGAGTGAATTCAACAATTGGCTAAATTTATGGTGTCATTCAAAGGGGATCCAGTATCTGTCTGCCTGGGACGACATGATCGACAGACCACAATGCTTTGCCAGAGATGGTCGCCCTGGGGATTCAGGTTACTGGCTAAGGCTCTTGCCACCCCTATAGTGCCTTTTTTAGGCAAAGTTCAAAGGACAAAATCACCACCGTAACAGGTACAGGCATGCAAAATCTGAAGGTAATGCTACTCAATGCTAGAAGTCTAAATCTCAAAATGCACTCTCTCTAGGCACTCCTAAAAATGGAGAACATCTATATCTGTGCAGTAACTGAGACCTGGTTCAAGGCTCCAGAGAGCACCCCTGCAATACCAGGCTACAATTCTTACTACACATTTCAGCCACCAAACCAGGACCGAAACACTAAAGGTGGAGGAGTGTCCAAGGATATTCACAACACCAGGCTAGTTGTCCAACACAATGCGTCTGAAATTCTCCAGGTGCAACTAACATTAAGTAAGACTGCAATCCAAATTGTAGATTGTTACAGATCCCCCACCATGCCTCAAGATTCTCACCACAAATTTCTAAACATACTGGGAAATATTAAGATACAACCAAACACCCTAATACTGGGTGATTTCAACTACCCTGCCATTAACTGGGAAAATTACTTATGTACCAATACCTCTGCCCAACGGTTCTTGGAATTCATAAACTCCAATGCCCTGGATCAACTAATCCTTAGTCCCACCAGGAGCTCCAATATCCTAGACCTGGTCATTACCAACATGGGAAATCGATGCTCCACACCTACGGTCACCCCCTCATTGGTCAGGTCTGACCATAAGCTAATCAGCCTTGACATCCACATCCCAACCACAGCCACCAGTAAGGAAACCTCCATAAAAAAATTTCTCCAAAGCCAGCTTCATGCTACTCAAGTCAGAAGTGACAAACTTCATTACACCCATGCAGATAGGAACTGAAAGTTCAACTGCTGAATCCTACACTAAGGCACTGTATGAGCACATCCACTCATGCATGAATCATGCCATCCCCAATAGAAACAAGACACACTCCTCCAAAAAAAGGAAGCCAATCTGGTGGTCCCTTGCCATAAACAAACTTTACAACAAAAGGAAGAAACTGTTGCAGAAAAGAGGAAAATCTCAGGATGCAAAAAACTCCCTTACCAGCCGCAGAAAGAAGCTGAAATCCCTCATAAAAATCCTTCAAAGCATAAAATTGCCAAAGATTCCAAAGACAACCACAAGGTATTCTATAGATATGCCGGGAACTATTGACCTATTAGCCTGACGAGCCTGGTCTGCAAGGCCATGGAACGTATCATCATGGAACTCATAAACAAAGACATTGGTAACCTCCAAACTCTGGATCCCACCCAGTTCAGGTTTGTGAAAGGCAGATCATGCCTCCTGAACCTGATCAACTTCTTTGAGGCAGTCACCAAAGCCATAGATGAGGGTAATGTTGTTCACACAACCTATCTTGACCTCGCCAAGGCTTTCGACGCCATCCCCCATTCTGGAATTATAGCTAAACTCACTAAACTAGGTATAAATCCCTACGTTACAAAATGGGCTGCCAAATGGCCCATTGACAGAACCCATACTGTAAAAGTTGCAGACTCCAGATCTGACCTCAAAGCAGTGACAAGTGGAGTACCACAGGGTTCTGTCCTGGGACCTCTCCTGTTTGGTATCTACTTCTCTGAAGTACAGACTAACACAGAAAGCCTCTGGCTAACGAAGTTCACAGATGACTGCAAACTAGGACCCATAGTCAAGTCCCCGATGATGTGGACATCCTACAGAAGGGCCTCGCTGAGACAGACGCCTGGTGTCAGAGCCATGGACTCAAGCTCAATGCCAAAAAGTGCAGTGTCATCCCCTTTGGTAAAAATTCTGTACCCATGAATTACCACATACGCAGCAATCTACTTAACACCGAATGTATGATAAGAGACCTTGGGACCCAGGTGGACAGTAGTCTTTCCTTTGATAGTCACATCTTCACAGTAGTCAGGAAGTCCTTCTACATGGCACACCTCATCATAAAAGGTTTCTCATCCAGGAAAAAAGAGGTCATTGTTCCCCTCTACTCGACACTCATTAGACCCATTATAGAGTACAACGCGCCTTTTGGAATGTACCTCACAAGACATCTGCAGCAGCTGGAAAGGCCACAGAAGTACCTCACAAAGGGGATTACTGGCCTCAAGCAAATGCCCTACACTGACCACCTCAAAAAACTCCAGCTTTACTCCGTAGCATATTGCCTACTCTGAGGTGATCTTTGCCTAACATATAAAGCTATGTCAAACCCAGAGCTGTTGGACATGCTACACCTAAAGAAATCCCAATCCCTCCGAGCTAATCACTCTAGGGACCTAAACCTTGTCACTACAATAAACAGGACATGCTGGAGGGATAGATTCCTGTTCCAGAGACTTCCCATACTCTGGAACAGGCTACCCATCTATGTCAAGCAAAGTTCTTCATTAGCACTCTTCAAGAAAAATCTTGATGAGTGGATGGGAAATAGGAACTACACCCTGGGGATCACTTCTGTGTCTCTGCTCGACAGTGGCATAGGAAAATAACTTTCATGGGTGGCATAAGCTAGGGAGCCTTGTTGGCTAGACTTACATACGCCCTTGGGCCGATAGCCTAGTACCTACCTATGAACCTATGTCAAGAATCTAAATGGCAATGCTCAGATCTGCTCTGAGCTACAATTGAATGGCATTAAATAACTGATCCCAAGGATATTGCCAATATCCTGGCAGATCGATTCAGTGCAAATCTCACCCACTAAAGGACCCATCTCAATACCGAAAGATTGCCATATTCCAGTAATAATGGTCATACAGGTAAAACACACACTCTCCAAAGCTAAGAATACAGGATCCATGGGACCAGATGGCATACTAGGCTGTGTACTATATGAACTACAAAATTAACTGGCACCTCAACTAAGTGTCATGTTTAAATATAGCCTCACTTCAGGCTCTGTGCCCACTGAGTGGTGCACAGCTACAGTTATCCCACTCCACAAGGAGGGATCCACCTTGGATCCTGGGAAGTACCGCCCTATCAGTCTGATGAGCCTGATCTGCAAGGTATTATCATGGAACTTATATAAACAAAGACAATGGCCACCTTCAAACACTGGACCCCACACATTTTGGGTTCTTGAAGGGCTGATCTTGTCTCCTGAACCTGATTGACCTTTTTGAATCAGTCTCCATAGCCATGGACAAGGGTAAGGTGGTCCACACAGCCTATCTGGACCTTGCCAAGGCCATCAACACCATCCCCCACTCTGGAATCATAGATAAACTTACTAAGCTGGGCATTAATCCCTACATCACTCGATGGGTTGCCAACTGGCTTACTGACAGAACCCACACTGTAAAAGTAGCCAACTCCAAATCCAGTGCCAGACAAGTGACAAGTGGAGTACCTCAGGGTTCAGTCCTCGGACCGCTCTTGTTTGGCATCTACTTCTCTGAAGTACAGGCCAACACTAAGGGACTCTGGCTAACAAAGTTCACAGATGACTGCAAACTGGGAGCCATTATTGAATCCCCAAATGACGTGAATATTCTACAAAAGGGCCTTGCAGAAACAGATGCTTGATGCCAGAACCATGGGCTCAAGCTCAATGCCAAGAACTATTTATCTCCTTTGGGAAAAAATATGTACCCGTGAATTACCACATAGGTGGCAGTACACTAAA
Source organism: Protopterus annectens (assembly GCF_019279795.1). NCBI lineage: Eukaryota > Metazoa > Chordata > Ceratodontiformes > Protopteridae > Protopterus > Protopterus annectens. Next base: position 1,032,072,268 of record NC_056739.1, on the reverse strand, counting down.
CACCAAAAGTGTGAAAAGAGACTTAAGGGACATAGCTGGTCAGTGGTCTCACCTTCGATAACCACATCACCACAACAGTCAGGAAATCCTTGTTTGTGGCACACCTCATCACTAAGGGATTTTCATCCAGAGAAAAGGAGGTCATTGTCCCACTGTACTCATCCCTCATCCCTCATCAGACCCATTATAGAATACAATGCCCCATTTGGTATGTACCTCTCAAGACATCTGCAACAACTGGAAAAGCCACAGAAATACCTCACTGAAAGAATCACAGATATAAAGCAGATGCCCTACGCTGACCGTCTAAAAAAACTCCACCTATACTCTGTCGCATATCATCCACTCAGAGGCAATCTCTGCTTAACATACAAGGCCATGTCAAACCCAGAGCTGCTGAACATGCTACACTTAAAGAAATCCCAATCCCTCAAAGCCACACACTCCAGGGATCTAAACCTCATCATCACAATGAACAAAACATGCTGGATGGATAGGTTCCTGATCCAGAGACTGCTAGACACTGGAATAGACTGCCCATACATCAAGCAGAGCACCTCTTTGGCCCTCTTCAAAAGGAATCTTGATGATTGAATGGGAGATAGGAAATTCATACCAGGGATCAAACAGGTGTCCAGGGAAGTAAATACTGTGGGAAGAAATAGGGAATTGTTATGGCTAGGGTGGTATAGGCCCTAGGGCCGATAGCCTAGTACCAACCTATGAACCAAAACCATCATACATGGAGGTACTCACCACAAATTTATCTAAACACCAGAGACCTCCGAAACACAAACATGCTACACTTATTGCAGTACCTACAGCACACAATACACATAAAACCACAAGCACAAGTGTCTCACCAAACAAGCCCCTAAAGCAAAGCACATCTAAACCAATTTTTTTGGTCATAGGCGACTCTATAGTGAGACACACAGATGTCCCATTTACCAAGCTAGATAAGGAGACGGTTATAGTCAGCTGCCTGTTGGGTGCCAGGATTCACCAGATCACACACACTCACTCAAGTTTCTGCAAGTACCATTAAGACTCCATCATAGTTCATGTTGGTGTGAATGACTTGAAACATACTTCAGTGGACTATATGAAGAGAGACATGACTGAGTTCTCTGAATATGTGTCTCAGGCAGGTATGTCCCTAGCCTTGAGCAGCATACTACTGTCTCCAAAGATGAAACCACAATATAAACAAAAAATGATTGACTTCAACAATTAGCTTAGTTTCTGATGTCTTTGTAAGGGGATCCAGTACCTGTCAGCCTGGGATGACATGGTAGATAAACCATGCTGCTTTGCCAAAGGTGGTCTTCATCTGTCACCTCTGGGACTGCAGTTACTGGCTAAGGCTCTTCCCTCCCCCACAGTGCCTTTTTAAGACAATGTCACAACAAAATTCCTGATACAAAAATATCTTCAAAAAGCAACCTCAAGCTTATGCTGCTAAATGCTAGGAGTCTAAATCTAAAACTGCACTCACTGGAAGCAGTCCTCACCTTAGAAGATGCTGACATCTGTGCAGCCACAGCAACTTGGATTAAGGCTATGGAACGCACCCTAGCCATATCGGGTTATAATGCCTTCCACACATTCAGACCACAAACTGAAAGTGTGAGAGCTAAAGGAGGTGGAGTATCAATATTCTTCAAAGACAAATACACCTCTAGAATGGTTAAACAAAATGTTTCCCTTGAACTAATCCAGGTCCAATTGACTGTAGATAAGACCCCCCGCCATGAACCTGGATACCGACACTGCATACTTGGATCTACTTGAATTGCTCAAATTACAACCAAACACCCTGATTTTAGGTGACTCCAACTATCCATCCATATATTCGGTAAATTATACATCTACTAACACAAATGCCCAAAGGTTCTTGGACTTCATCAACTCCAGTGGCCTGAGGCAGTTGGTTGACACACCCACAAGGGACCCAAACATTCTGGATCTAGGGCTCACTGACATGGGTGATCATTGCACCACCCCGTGCATGCAGCCGTCAATAACGTATGACTCCCCATTAACAGCAACTAGACTAAAAAACTTCTCCAAAGACAAAATGTGACGGTATTAATAGCTTCATAGCCTCTGCCCTCACTGATGGCATGGACACCTATACTGGGATTTACACCAATGCCTTGTATAAGCATCCATACAAATGTATCGCCCATACCTGACAGGATCAAAACATGATCCTCAAGAAAGAACAAGCCTGCCTGGTGGACATCTGCCATTAACAGGTTATAGAATAAGAGAAAGAAACTGCTGTCCAAGACCAAGAAGAAATGCTCTCTGAATTGGAACCATTCCTTCTGCGGCTTAAACAGGCAAATAGCACATCTTGTAAGGCATTCTAAAGCAAACTATGAATCCAAATTAGCCTCCTTCACTAAGGATAACCATAAGGCCTTCTTTAGATATGTCAGAAATCTTAAAGGAAAAACCCAGATTTGTGCAGAACTGGTTGTTAATGGCACCTCATGTACTGAATCTGCAGAAATAGCTAACCTGATAGCCAACAGATTCCATGAAAACTGCCCCCTGTCCCTGCAACATATCCCCCAAAGCATCCTTACCACCTGCCCTCCACCTAGTACCTCCAAGAAGCAGGTTGTAAACTCTCTCTCTCCAAAGCCAAAAAACACAGCCTCTATGGGACCTGATAATATCCCAGGCTGCATTCTAAATGGATTAAAACAGGAACTATCTGCACCACTGGATACTCTTTTTAACCAGTCAAAACACTGGTTTTGTACCTGCTGAATGGAAAAAAGCAACCATCTTCCTGTTACATAATGGAAGTGCCTCCACAGACCCTGGGAACTATAGAACCATAACCTTGACCAACCTAATCTGAAAGGCTATGAAAAAAATAATCATGGACCTTATCAACAAAGATATAGGAGACCTCCAAACACTTTACCTGACCCAGTTTGACTTCATTAAAGGGAGATCCAGCCTCTTGAACTTGGTGGACCAGACAGTCACCAAAGCCCTGGATGAAGGCAAATCCATGCATACAGACTACCCAGACCTAGCCAAGGCCTATGACACTATTTCCCACTCAGAAATCATTGATAAACTCACCCAGCTGGAGATCAACCTGTATATTGTTAGGTGGACTGCAAACTGGCTCATTGACAGAGCACACACACACAGTCAAAATAGGTGACTCTACCTTCACCAGCAGACCTGTAACCAGTAGTGCTCAACAGGGATCAGTGCTGGGGCCCCTGTTCTTTGGAATCTACTTTTCAGATGTACACACTAAAACAAAAGACCTATGGCTGACAAAGTTTGCTGATGATTGCAAATTGGGTGCAGTTATTTGGTCCCCAAATGATGTCAACATCCAACAAGAGGGATTTACACAGACAAAAAACTGGTGCCAAAGTCTTGGGCTAAAACCCAATATAAAAAAATGCATTATCATCCCCTTTGGCAAGGGCGATCTCCCTGCAGATTACCACATTGATTACCACATTAATAACAACACCTTAAGCATGCAATCACTGGTGAGAGATTTGGGCACACAGGACAGCAACCTGTGTTTTGACCACCATGTCTCCACAGTGGTAAGAAAGGTTTTCTATGCCACCCACCTTATAACTAAGGGCACTGCATCCAGAACAAAAGAGGTTATAACCCACCTGCACTCCTCACTCATCAGGTCAATAATAGAGTACACTACTACCTTTGGTATACACCTCACCAGGCATCTGCAGCAACTGGAAAGACCTCTTACAAAGAAAATTCAGGTTCTTCGGCATATATCATATGTTGACAGACTGAAATCACTGTCACTATACTCTGTTTCACTACTCGGAGGTGACCTCTGCCTTACATATAAAGCAATCTCAAATCCTGCTCTAATGAAAATGCTACACATTCATAAATCAAATAGTATAAGATGCACTCACTCTAGGGAACTCAGCCTAGTATGTGACATCAAGAGGACTTGCTGAAGAGACAGATATGTCTCACAGAGGTTACCTCTCCTCTAGAATAAACTTCTGTTTCAGATGAAGCAGAGCCCCTCACTGACCCTAGTTCAGTGTAATTTGGACGATTGTCTGAGGAACTGCAAGTTCACCCCAGGGGTTTCACCTGTGTACCTCCTGTACAGAGGCAGTAGTTGTTGCCTTAGTTCCACTTTAAGACATGAATATTCTTGAGAACAGAGTTTGTACTTGGCTAGGCTTGTTAGAGCCCTGGAGCCATTAGCTAGCAACCTTCTATGACAGAAAATGTCCTTAACCATGTTCTGTGTAGTGTGTAAGCAGAAATCTGCATTTATTTTGAAAGATCTGAATTCAGCTAGAGCTACAATAGCTCCCACAAAGGGCTACCTACTTGATTAATGAAAAATCTTATTCTTTCCCTCACAAAGATTACTCAGATTTTAGTGTAAATCTTATTCTGCCTGAACTCAGAAGGTAGCTTCAATGTTCCACAGCACACACCCCAGACTAGACCCACCAATTCTAGCCTCAGCAAATGGAATGTAAATCAACTGAACTCTCTTCCCAAAAGATATTACAAAGTAGTGAGGGCCTACTTAATCAGTGACCATTTTCTTTTAATTGTTGAATAATAAACCAAATTGTTGGATAATGCCTTTCATTGTTACTGGGCTCAAAGCGAATGTTGCAAACAGGGTGCTCATTTGCTTCATTTTGTCTCAGAACTGCACTTATCCCTACTTCTGAGTCCTGAATAAAAATAATAAATCGCATTGTGAAGTCTAAAGCTGCTAAGATGATTTCTAAGTACAACACATTCTATAATTTTTGAAACACTTGTTTTTGGTGCCTGTCCATTTGAGGGCTATACCACTGACAGGTAAATATAGGGACAGGTAATACAGGCAAAGTCTGGGGAAAATTTGCAATAATAGTTTGGCTAGCCCTGTAAAACTTTAACCTGTCTTTCTACATTGTGTCAGAGACAGTTCTGTACTGCATCTAGGTTTTCACAGGCTTTATTATTCCCCTGCCTATTATATATCCAAAATGGCTGACTTATATAATGCCTAGTTTGTACTCATAAGGGTTTTCTGTTACTCCATTATGTCTTAGGAAGTCCAAAATGGTGTGCACCTTAGGTAAATGATATTATTTTTGGATAATAATAGCAAACTATCCACATAAAAAAAAGTCAAATATTTTGCTTAAGGTTTAAGTGCTCTGTCCATGACACACTGAAACATCACTGGTGATCCCTAAAGTAAAAATGGCAATATTTTATAGTGGAGTAGGTCAAGTCGCATCAAACATGTTGTTTTCTCCTTTACATTGGTGAGTGTGGAATTTATCAATAACTTTTACTGACGTCCAAAGTGAAAAGAAACCTAGCCTTGCCTAACCATTCCACAATTTTAGCCATTTTAGGAATAAGGTACTACTCAAATTTGGAGATACTGTTTAATTGTTTGACAATTTAAAAATCAGACAGATCCATCAGGTTTGGGATTCAGTGCAATAGTGTTAGTCTACACAGCCTGGTATTCTTTTATAACTCCAAGCTTGAATATAATTTGCACTTCTACCTTTACCACTACAATTTGGGATTATCATATTTGGTATTGTTTTATAATTACCTTTCACCAGACAGTTTTAATTGGATTAAATTAGTCGTGCCAGGCAACTGTTAAATATATCCCTGTTTCTGAATGCAAACTCCTTAGCCTCTGGTTTCTGAAATTAATGATAGTGCCATGCCTACCACAACTTCAGGAATGTTGTTGTGTCCTTAACATTTTCTGCAAACATACTACAGAGATTTCAGCTTCTTTGCAAGGCTTAAGAATATTTATGTAGTAAATCAATTCTATTTCCCTTTTTATAGGATGTCTTATTTACTTCAGTTATCCTTTCTGAAGTTTTCTAAAAAGTCTTTGCTACTTTGCAAGGAACATGTTCAGAGCAGTGGGCACTAGCACGAGTATCCCCAGCACTGACTTCACTAAGTTGTGCATTTCCAGTACATACGTTTTGTTGTGTTTCATGCAGTCTTCCCATAAGCTCATTAACTAGAGGCATTATACTTAATCTGTTCTCTATGTCTGTAACATGCTCCATCATACTTTTAAAGGTGGCATTGTCCTCCTTCTCTAGCTTCCATCGCTATATCTTGCATCAATGGTGGAAGTCTGCCATACTGTTAAAGAGGAGTGCATCCAGTTGAGGCTTAGGGTACAGCCCTCTAAGTAAAGTGAAGATGTGGGAGCAATTGGGCTTATTTTTTCCATCCTGTTCTTTGGCTTTCCTTAACACAGACTTTAAGATTTAAAATATTTAACTAGCTCATTTATTTGTAGATGATGTAGTGATACTTTTATCTGCTTTACCTTAAATAATTGATAGACTTCATGCATTACACTGGACATGAATAGGGTGCCTTGGTCCAAAATAATCTCTTGGATGATTTCTATACTGGAAAAAGTAGGCCTTGTTCTTCAGCTATAGATGTATTATTGATTCTTCATAATAATTTTGTCTCTGGAAATTTTTTGCTATGTAATCATGCCATAATACTTGCTGAACTTCAGAAGTGAACCTGCAACATATACTATTATAGGGTCAAATGGAATTTCTGCTATAGTAAAGGATATCAAAGTACCTGTGAACTATTTTACTTCTTATATTCTGGGCAGGGTACCCAAAAGTTGTATGTTCCTGCCTTCATAGTACTAGCCCAGATAAATTGGATAGAATTCTGGCCTTTCCCTATCGACTCCTAGATGGTCACCCAAAATGTGGCTATGTCCCAACTTCATTATTGGTATTCTAAAAGGCTTTGGCACCAGTAACTGACTCATTATGTATTCCTTAGCCGCCCTGTAGAACAAGTTACTTTATCAGTCAGCTTATAAATACAAAGAGAGGCTCATTTCATCTGTTTCTGTTTACACTCTGTTTATATTCTCCCCATATGCAGTAGACTGTCTTCCCACTGTGCCTTCATAAAAGCCATAGGACTTGGCAATAGGTTTGCTCAGTCAGTATTACAATCATCAGCATCCTGGGGTGAGGTGGAAGATGTAGCATCTTCCTCTAGAAGAATATAACATCTTTTCTCCATTCATCTAACTCATTCTACAAAAAAAAAAAAAAAAAAAAAAAAAAAAATTACAAAGCAAATTGTTTCTGCCTGGAATAATTCCAGTGTATCTTAATCTTCTTCATAGTTTTTTTTTACTTGATTGGTTCTCAGCATTTTTTCTTGTTTTTCTGATTCCCTGCTCTAGCATAGAAGTGAGAATCCTGTGACATTTCTCTGTTCCTTCATTATGGAGGTTCATCTATTTCCATTCTAGCTTTACTACCTACTTCTCCTAAAAAGTTTACAAATGTGGGCCCACTCTCACCAGTTTTTGAATGGAATTAACTTGTGATCTTACCTACTTGAGGTTTTTGGTAGAACTCAGTGTTAGGTTTATCTAATCTATCAACACAGTCCTAAATCTTAGATCCTTTCAAAGGTTTGTAATTCTACTCTATCTTCCTTGCTGTATCTATGCATCTCTAACATCATGTTTTGCTGTATGCCTCTCACCCAGACATTTCCAAAGCTCTTTGAATTAGTGAAATTCTTATCCAATTATCACATCAGGTGTTGAAGTTAGGTTGTTAATTAAGCTGGTGAAACATCTTGTCTAAAAGAGTTTGTATTTCTACATGCTGTTGCATGCAAAGTGTGCATCATCAGACTCAGAAGATATGAATGCACACAACACATCATTGTAAAACTGTCATCTAAAATCACCAGACTTACATACACGACTAATATAAAACCAATCAATACAAAGGTTAACAAAAGACATGTGGACTACTTCATTTAGGACTTAAATATATATTTTAAAAAATTATAAAAAATCTGAAATAAATTCAGTCAAACTTAAAATTTTACATTAGCTTCAACCTAGATTTAGCTCATATTTTATCATGTAAACCTAAGTTACTAGAGACATCAATACACAACTACCAGAAACCTCCTGCTTGTAATTGCCATTTTTTAACATAACTAATATCCATTCTCTGAAATCAAATGTTTTCATATTCATAACAAACTGAATAATCCATTGCTAAAGAATTTCTTTCATCCTTTTGAATATGCTATACACTGCTACACTAAATTTCTTAACAACATACCTCCATCATGGAAATATATAATGATTTCTTGTTTACTAAATCAGGCTAAAGTGCCATCTCTATACTCCTCTTCTAGACCTATGTCATTACTGAAAGCTGATTATGAAATTTGTATGTCAATCCTTAAAATATATTAAAAATATGCTACTTATATTAACAGAAAAGATCAGTTCGGCTTTGTATGAATAAACAAATACAGGACAGCATCAAAAGAATAATTACTTCAACTGATCATGCTAATAACAATACATAAAATGGGTATAATTATCCTTTATCTAAATAAAACCTTTGATTCACTAAACTACTCTTATTTAATTAAAGTAATAGACACATTCCAAGAAATTTTCCATCATTTATATCAACATTTATTATCATATGTTAAACTCAAATCTTTAATTTTTCGGTCACTAAAGATAAGAAAAGGACACAAAGGCTGCACCTAGCCTCCTTTATTATTTATTCTGGCTGTTAAGCCTCTGGCCAATTTCATAAAACTTAGCCAATATAATAGGCTTTAATATAAATGGTTGGTGTATTAAGAAACATAATATTGATTTATGGCTAATAAAGATAAAACAGTAATTGAAATAATTTGAATTACTGTGAGGTCTGAAATTCCACCAAAATTAACTTATTAATTAACAAACAGTTAAATTTCTTAATGGAAACTAATAGTGAATTTAAATGGGATAGTAGAGGTTAAATATTTTGGGTTACTCTTTTACACATTTATAAAGAAATAATAGTAAATTATAAAATATTTTAGAAAATATTAAAACAATACTAATTAAATGGAATACATTATTTTCCTATAATAGGTATATTTTAATCAAAATGGTAACTTTTTCTAAAGTACTATAAATTATACAGACAGCTTATTTGTTTTCTTATGTTTCTCCAAAATCCTGGAACAGCTTTGGAACAGCATGTAAGAGAATGGGAAGATAGAGGGATATGATTTTTGACATAAAAATGCAAGCTATAGCTTAATTTATCAAAATGGTGGCTTTATAGTTAAATTCTTATTATTCAAGCCAATAAGAGGGAAATTCACAAAATAATTTGGTTAAATAAAGAAAAATATAACTATACAAGTTTACATAGATCTTGAATAATAGAGTATAAAGTAGCTGTTAAAGAAATATATTTAAAAAACACAAAAAAATCAACATATTCTACTTACTGTTATATGGAAATATCCAGAGATAAAATCATGATGTGTCACAATATTCTCTAAAGCATTTTCACAAGAAAGAATAGAGAGCCTAAACTTTAAAAAAATGCTAAGCTTAAAATTAGGTATGATCTTTTGGAATGAAATGTTAAGAGAGACTAAAGTGCTTAACACAAACTATATGTTAACACAAACTATATAATGGGTAGATATCACTTGGATATAAAAACTGGTTTATGCAAAAAACGAGAGACATATTTTAATCTCTAATGTTAATTTAATGGCCGACTGAATTTAAAAAGTTAATCACAAATGGTGAGATAGGGAGATCAGATTTATCAGGTACACATGCACGCACACACACACACACACACACACACACACACACACACACACACACACACACACACACACACACACACACACACACACACACACAATATATATATGTCTTCCTTTCTTGTTCAAAATTACACTTGTTTGAACACGGGAAGATTGAGACCCACTTTAGCAAAAGTGCATTTTCACAAAACTCACTTTACTGAGCCACAGTACAGTGGGAACTAGGAAATATATCTTTTCCCCACTGTAGTGCAATCTCAGAATTAGTATATATAAGTAGTGGGGGGTGTGGGGTATAGCCCCTCACATGGGGTTGCAGGGGGGGCTTGCCCCTTGCTAAAATATGTTTTTGTTTGCCAGACCGGACCGGACCCTTGTTTCTTATATATACTAAGTGTGAGAATGCAGGTCAAGATCGGTAAAGTGAGTTGGTTAAGTGCACTTTTGCTAAAGTGGGGTCTCAATCTTCTCTTGTTCAAACAAACATAATTTCAAAAAAGAGAAGTAGACCCATATATCTATAGGGTCTATATTATTTCCTTGAAAGACATCTCCATCGAAAGTCTGTTCATCAGTCACTACCCATCGAACAGCCATTCAGTGAACATTACAATCATTGAACTTCTTTCCTAGAGAAAGAAACTACTTGGCCACCAAAGGAACCATAATACAAACTACATAATTTTACATTCATGAAAGTGTGAGGCTGCACCCCCTACTTATATACAACAACTCAGAGATCCGACTGCAGTGAGGAAAAGAGCTAATTCATGATGCTGGCCACCTAGTTTCTTTCCCAGGGAAAATTTCAATGTAGTGACCATTCACTGAATGCAGTGTTTGAAGTTGTTGTGTTGATAGGGATTCGACAGAGATGTCTTTTGAGGAAATAATATTGACCCATTTATATATATATATATATATATATATATATATATATATATATATATATATATATAATGGTTAAGAACTATATTTTTCATATCAAAGATAACTATGGTGATTATATTCTTGAAATAAGTACCTCAGTTTTAACTATCGCACGGAATTGTTTTAATATCCACAGAAAACTGCAGCCTTAATTATTGTCTTGGAAATTTCTACACTGATCATTTATCACTCCATATAAAACTGAACTTTTAAAAAAGAAAGGTACTGTTTTTTGGAGACATAAATACTTAATAAAAGTGATTAGCAGTTTAGCATCTATGATTGACTTTTTACCAAAAATGTTCAGAACTTTGAGATGTTTCCTGCAAACATTGTGGTTTGATAAATTTATATTAACTAAACATTTAGTGTTGTTTAATACTCCAGTTACAAGATGTTCCAAGTCTCAGTTCTCACTCTTGTGAAGCATATTACCAATAGTCAGAAAAATGACTACAAAGAATTGGTACAGTAAGGATATGTCTTCATTTACAGACTTTATAAATATTGTCATTGTTGTGTGTCATACAGAAATGTTTATGGTTACAATGAAAAAATAACCACAGAATATCATTAATGGATAAAATTAAACTCATCAACAGAAATATTAATTTACGATCAATTTATGGCTGTTTAGATAATGTCTGTAAAGTAAATAGCAAAAACTAATATAGGTACTTTGGTATATGTGTTTGCTTCTATAACTCGAATTTCAATAAAAATAAAAAATATATGACAACATAAATTTTAAATCTGTAAAATCTGCCTCTTGTCACTGTAGTGCCTGCATTAGTGAAATGTATTGTAATTTTGAGAGGCAAGGAAGTGCAAGGCTTACTGGATTCTGGCAATATGATCACTTTTATTGAAAAGTTCTTATGTTTGCAAGCATAAACTTAAAAACAAGCAAAATGCAGATGTAAGTTGTGTTTATGGAAAAGAGAATTTCTTAGTACATTTACAGAGCGTTAGACCACTTATGGCAAAATATTACATCCTGTAGCAGTATTACGTGTATCAACTCATGACATTATCATGAAAGAGGTTCCCCAAGTTAAAGTGCTTTAGACATTAATGGAAGAAATGACATATTTAAATGATCTGCAACAGTGAGACACATTTAATAAAGAAGCAGCCCATCAACCGAATGTAATACAAACTCAGAATGAAAATTAAGGGTTAGGCTGGGACTAAACCATGACAGATTTAGATAGGTCAGTTCAAAGCCGAGGAAAGAGAGATGGCCTAGAAGCTACTTTGAGAACTACCACATGTGTACACCTCACTGATAAATGAGGTGTGGGAACAGACCATTTTGTCCTGGGACATATTCAAGTGGGGCTACATAGGCTATCAAGAATTAGCAGAATATGGGGAGGATAGGGTTAATTGGGATGGAGGGATGTTTTAGGAGGAAATGAGGTAAGGGGTGGGGAGGGGCTTAGAGGTTTTTGTCAAGTGTAACTGAGGTAGGAGTCACATTTTTGGTGTGAACTTACTATATTGCAAGTTCATGTCTGTGATGACCAGTGGGTGCTTGGGTCAGGTACGCCCTGGTCTGGTGGTGATGTGTATGAGTAGGTGTGGATGAGTATTTATATATATATATATATATACATATATATATATATATATATATATATATATATATATATATATATATATATATATATATATGTGTGTGTTTACGTGTGTGTATGTATGCATACAGACATATATATATATATATATATATATATATATATATACACACACACACACACACACACACACACACACACACACACACACACACACCTATACAGGGTTGTTGTTGATCCTCGTGATGGGTATCCACTTGGGCTGGCCTCAGGGAGACAAATTTGGTATGCTGGTTAGTGTTGATGCCTCTTAAGCACAGAGGTTTGTTTGCCTGGTTTGTTCAGGAGTTCAGGCTGCTCATGTTCAACCGTGGGGCATGTTAGCTGGAGTTTGAATTGAGGGCTGGTGCAGGTGTTGCTTGCCTTAGTACAGTGCTGTTTAGGCAGAGGTTCCTGTGGTGGGGTTGGGTTACTCATGGTAGTGCTGGTTTGGCAGAGCTCCCTCGTTAACCCATTCATTTATATTTATTTATTTTATTTATTTAATTTTCCTCTCTCTCACTGCAATTATGTCTTGGTAGTGGTCTCACTATTAGCAGCTTTGGTAGCTGAGGTGCATTTAGTTTAGCCCAGGCTGTCTTTTCTGCTACAGTACCTAAGAAGTGCTGTTTTCCTGGCTGGTTGCTGTTTTTTTTCTCTCTCCTGGTTTTTCATAGCTGTTCAGATGTTTCTGTGGACCACGAGACTCCCATAAGGAAAGGTTCCTCACCTCACATGCACAGTTATACACCCCATTAGTAGTGATCACAAATTACAAACCCTTTCATTTTGATGTTTGATGATCGCTGGTAGTGGAAGGTATGGGCCATCATAATTGATGTTGCTAATAGCTTTTAATCCTCATTGGTGCTGGGGTGTAAATAAATAATAAAGCTGCTTTATTATTGGATCTCATAAAATCTTTGTATTTTTAATAAGATGGCATCTGGCTCAAAATGGTAGGCACTTTTGAACAGGAAGTGTAGTTACCATGTTTAGACTTGTTATGTTGGTGGATCTTTGTTATTTATCCAGAACCTAGTAATAATCTGTGCTGTCTGTATAAACTGTATTCTCAACAAAGTCATGGGGGGGGGGGGGGTGGAGGTCTCATGATCTGCAGCTTAGGTCTTCCATCCCCTTGTGTACTACACAGGGAAAGGGGGTACTGTATTATGGGAAAGTATGTAATTATAATTGTCCATGGATATTACTTTTCATAGAAGTGAGTAGGTGCATGTTTTATAGTATTCTCAGTTGGTAGTAGGTATGGTCCAGCATTTTTATGCATCATTTATTTTGATTTGAGAATGTAAAGGAAGTATTGTCTATCAACTGTCAGCAGCTATTGTGATGGCTGTGGAGTTATCATCGTTTTAAGGGTGAACACATTAATCCTTCTTGAAGGCTTCCATTTACTTTTATCTGGTACATTATATATGTCATCTGCTAGGGCAAATGAAGGTTTACATTTCAACCTGAGCAAACCGAAAGCCACCATATTCAAATTGTTTGAGTTCTCTGGAATTCCAATTGACATTTTTGAAGGTAAGAATGTGTTTGGATGATGGAAGTTTAATGGATGTAAATGCGTTCTATGCAATAATAAATGCACTTGAGGTGTATGCTGTGTTACAGATGGTGGAGTGGTGTAGCGGTTGCATTGCTGGCTCTTAGTAAGAGGTTCTGTGGTTTGATTTGAGAGGTAAGGTGGGAGTGTGTTTAGCGGGTAAAGTACATCAGCTTGGGAACAGCTTATTCGTGCATGCGCATAGCACAAGTAATGATGAATACTGTCATGCACCAAACTCTGGAAGTGGAGACAGACACTTAAGGTTGTGATCTGTTGCTGTGGTGGGGGGGGGGGGGGTGGGCACAATGGTGCAGATTGCTCTTTTGTGAGGAGATTTCAGTATATCGCTGTTGTAGATTAGTCTGTTGCAGATTCTGAGGAGTTGGTCTGTTGCCGTTGCAGATTTTGAGTGAAGTAAAAAAAAAAAAACATTTCAGATTCAAACTACTTTCTAAGTTCTTAGGTGTAATAGTTAAAATTCTCCCCATGTTTAGCCTGTGTTTCCCCATTTACGTATAGATTTGCCCAGTTTCCTTAAGAAGTGAAAGGTATACAGTGGGTAAAATGCATTAGATTGTTCATCAGTTGTCCTGGGGGGGGGGGGTTCTGAGGAGGAGACATAATGGCTGGCAGAATGGTAGCTTTCATAGTCATTCGCAGGCAAGGTTTTCACTGTGCATGCGCATTTGCAGTAACACCTTTGGTAGGCTTCATTGTAGATTGCCTTTGCGTTTGCAGTTAGCTATTTCATAAAAGGGTAAGTTGAGTCCATTTCAATGGAGGCCTCGAGGAGAATAGCGGTAAATATAGCAGGTAAATGTTGGGATTGAACCAGGTAGACAAACTTATTTTGTTTGTTTTATTTGCTTTTTGATTACTAGCAAAAAGGGAGTTGGCTTCACAGACACAAGGTGAAGGGTTTGGTTCTTGTCTTTGACTGGGCCTTCTTGACAGGATCACAGCATACGGAGATGTGAAGGGGCTGAATGGGAGAGCAAATACTTTTAATATCATCCTGCTAGGTAGTTAATCTGCAATGTCCCTGCTAATTGGATAGAACACTCCAGTTTTCCATCGGTTTCGCTGAGAGATTGGAGCAAAGGCAACCATTAGCAGGACAGCACAGATAGGGTTTAATTTCGGTAATGACGATTTAGTTATCAACTGTCCAGGTCTTCCAGTGGGAGGATTGTCTCTGTCATTTGCATACATTACCTCAATGTCAGATGTGCAGAGAGGACCTGTACAAAGTTGTAAGAGCATGGCAGGTCAAAGGGAAATGCTGCTACTTACCTACAGATATTACCTTGTTATGAAATTAAGGTCCCTAAGATATATAAAAGGCAAGGGATTCAGCCAAGCATGTAATGGTATTGCAAATTTGCTATCCAGAAAAAAAAAAAAGCCCAACTGGAAAATATGGGAGGTAGAAGATCTACATTATCAAGCTTATCACTTGGCCCTCTGTTTTAATTTTATGCTACTGGACTGTCTCAAAAAAAAAAAAAGAATTGATGGAGATTATAGAAGAAAGAACGGTTTACTGCTTGCCAGTTACATATGTAATTATATCTGAATGTTACAGTTTTGGGCAGAATGTTCAGATTTTGCCTTAAATGTGGTCTGCCTCATAAATTCTGGTCTTCAGGCTTATTGCTGGTAAATCATCCAGGGTTAAAGCCAGTAATTGACAGACAACTGAGTTTCTGATTTCTTACACTTTAGAAATTTTGTGCTAATGCAGACCTGTAATTCTATTAACCTATGTTTGTTTAGTAAGAGTAATATTTAAGTGGTCCTATAATTTGGGTCTTGGCCCACCCTATTAATTATGGATTTGTCCACATTCTTCCACATAGTTTGGTCTGTTTTCAAGAATTTTGTTTTGGCAAATCCTTGCAGACTGGCATCACTAAACAATGGTATACAATTTCAGATTGGGGGAGTTTCCTTCAGAGGTATAAGACACTGCCAATATGTTATTCTATCAACTTTCTAGGTTTCAGGGAGTAATATTTACATGCGGTCTGTATGTGGGCTTTTGTCTTTTTCCTTAATGTTCTTTTGGCTGATCAGATTTTGCACTTAGGTTTGTAGTCATCTATTGTTGAACACAGTTTTATAGGCTATTAATTATGTTGCTACTTGTGTTGTTTTGACTGAAAGGTATAGCGACTGAGTAAATTATGCAGGGTCAATATTGTTTGCACATTTGAGGAAACATTGGAAATGGGCTACAAGATAGGGGATTTACCGCTTTCTTTTCTTATACAGATGGAGAGCGCAGAGCGGCACTCATCAGTCAGTGGCCAGAAGGTGGGGTGGCTCAGATTGGACCTTGGTCGATGGCCAGAAGGAAAGAGGCCTGAAAAATGAGGGAGGCTGGCCAGTGGATGTCTGGTCACCAGAGTGGTGCATAATAAGGTCATAAAAGCAGTGTACAGAGGGAGCAATGGTCAGTGGACTGAGAGTGAAGTTGTTAGGGAGGCTGGCCAGTGGATGTCTGATCACCAGACTGGTGCATAATGAGGCCATAAATGCAGTGCACAGAGGGAGCCATGGTCAGTGGACTGAGGACAGTGAAGTTGCAAGGTAATGGATTCTGCTGGGGAGGAGGCATCAGTGGTTGGAATGGAGCATAAGGAAGCCGCAGGTAATACTACTTATTGGGGTTCACTAAGGCATGTCAGAGTACTGTATCTTGGGGTAGTTAGGGCAAATGAGGTAGAGGCAGGTTGGGGGGTAGGATAGGAGGTTATTAGGTTAACAGATATAGGGTTCTTACAAGCCAACCAAGTCAGCCTTCATGTTTGGATGGGTGGTATGATCTAGTTCAAGGCAGACATGGGTGGACACTTTAGGCTGAATTTACAATTACCCATTAAGTTGTGAATTGCACTCTGAACTGATAGGGGGTAGTGTGGTATGTAAGACTTAAGAGTATTTAGGGTTTGATGGAGCATTCTAGGTATGCAGGTGTTGGGTATATCTGGGGAAATGGGTTTAGTGTTTTGGGGTGCATTTGGCAGGTGATTACTGGGGAATCAACCTGGTTAGGCTTTTGGCAGATGGATGGGAAGTTGTGGAGAATTTTATTGGTTGACAAAGGAGCCATGTGAGGACCAATTGGGGGAATTTGGCCTGGTGGATTGTTAGGGAAGGAAGGGTAATTGGCATGCTGTATATAGGGGTTAGAAAAAGATTGCTGTCACATGGTGATGTTTGGTTGACTTTGTGGAGGGAGCATCAAGGTTGAATTTTAGGGCTAGCAGGGGTCTTCTTTGGAAGGGGCAGATAGTGTGGCACACATAATAGGTAGGTGATTAACAAGTTGCATTAAGTAAATTAGGCTTATACTCTAGATGTGGGGGTTTGATAGGATGATTCAGTTTTGAGTTACTGCAGTTTCAGGAGAGACTGGGTTGGGTTTGTTCACTACATCCTGGATGGTATTAGTGTGTCACAGGCCTTCTGTTATCAGGTGGCATTGGGCATTCTCTAGTTTATTGGTATATTGTGTTGAGTTAGTTTTGCCTGGTTTGGTTGGGTAGCTGGTGTGATGTTAGTACTTTACTAAATGGAATTTAGAAGAGATTTAAGAGGGGTATTACATTCATTGGAAAACAAAAAGGAAAATTGTTTCATTGAGTGGTACTATGGGGTTGCAATGTGGCATGGTCGTATGCAGTTGTCTCAGCATGGTTTCAATGGTGATGGGCTTAGTAGTGGGTCCAGTGGCTGGTAAGGCTTTTGTTATCATGGTGAGGCTTCCTGTGGTCTGGTGGTGTGGTTTAATTACATCATGGCAGTAGTTATGATAGGTGATGAGGTTATGGTTTGCTACCTTAGCATACATAAGGGGTCAGTGGTTTGTTTTCAGTTTTAGGTACCTGGCTGTTTTTATGAGCAATGTATAGGGTTAGGAGGTAATGAGTTGTATCTAGCTGGGTTAGGGAGGATGGGTAAACCGAATGATGTTTGACCTAGTGCCTTACTGGTGGTTAGGTTGCTAGAAGTGGTCGGAGGGAGGGGGGCAGCCTGGTCAGGCTGGTGGGTGGAGAAGAGGAGCAGGTTTGCCCTTTTCTGTTCCCTCTCTGGTGTTGGATGTGCACTTCAATAAGTTTGGAAGGTAAGTGAGCGGTTGCTCTGTTGGATAAGTTAATAAGCAAGCTGAGCTGCTTATTTGGATGGTGGAGTAATTCAATAAACTGAAGGTGAGCGGGGTAACGCTGCCTTCTTAGTGCAAAGATAAATGAGCAAGTGGGGGATGCTGCTTATCAAAGATGAGTTAGTTACGCTGCCCTTATCATTAGTTTATGTTTTTCTTTCATGGATGTTATTATCGCCAGTGTCATGCTTTTGGTTGAAATTTATAATTACTGGTTAACAATCATGTTTATGGAAGTTTAATAAAGGTCATCAGATATCAATCGGTGTTGTGCATTTATTGAAGTGGAACAGGACAAATGAGGTTTGGGGACAGACCATTTTGTCCTGGGACATCTTCAAGTGGGACTAGATACATAGGTTATCAGGAATTAACAGAATGGGGGAGGATAGGGTTAATTGGGATGGAGGGATGTTTTTAGGAGGAAATGAGGTAAGGGGTGGGGAGGGGCTTAGAGGGTTTTGTCAAGTGTAACTGAGATAGGAGTCACATTTTTGGCATGAACTTTCTACCCTCCCTCCCTCCGTCTTTTTATTAGTGGGTTTGTGGTTATTTCAGTTTGGGAATGCGGAGAGTGGAGAAGAGGGGCAGGCTTGCCCTCTTCTGTTCCCCCTCTGGTGTATGATGTGCATTTCAATAAGTTGGGAAGGTAAGTGAGTGGTTGCTCTGTTGGATAAGTTAATAAGCAATCTGAGCTGCTTATTTGGATGGTGGAGTAATTAAAAAAAATTGAAGGTGAGCGGGGTAACGCTGCCTTCTTAGTGCAAAGAAAAGTGAGGAAGTGGGAGTCACTGCTTATCAAGGGTGAGCTGTTGTGCTGCCCTTACAGTTATTTTATGTTTTTCTTTCATGGATGTTATTATCACCTGTGTCATGTTTTTGGTTAAAATGTATAATTACTGGTTAACAATCATGTTTATGGAAGTTTAATAAACATCGTCAAATGTCATTTGGTGTTGTGTGTTTATTGAAGTGGAAAAGGACAAAAGTAATTCCATCAATTATCCTGAAGTAAGACCATATTAGATCATATCATATGTTAAGATAATTAGAGTTGCCAGAGTTAGTACTGAAAAGAATATAACGAATAGTACTGAGCTTAGTCCAAACCATTATCAGTACTGAAATGTAGGGACAATGCAATTATATGCATGGAAGAAAAAAATAGCAAAGCAAAGATACACAGTGAAGCAGAATTATATGGAGAAAAGCCAGATCTATATTCTACAGTAAGAGCAGCCTGCAGGATCAGGGGGAGCATCACAGTAAAATCATTACAGCTTGAAAGTGTTGCAAAGCAAGGAACAAATCTAATGGAAATGAGTGCAATTCAAAGAAATTAAGTTAACACATTTAAGAATGCATGACCTAAGCATAATTCTACATTTTTGTTCACACTGAAGAAAGAATACTTGCAGTAGTGAATTCAAATCAGCAGGCATGCAGTGAAAATCAGGATTTAACCAATAAGAAAAAAATACTTTGGTACTAAAAGGGAAAACACTGTTTTCATAAAGGCCTAAATCCCTTTCTGTCAGTTAAATGAATATTCAAATAATGGAGGACAGATATGTATGAATAAGAAAAAAAGAACAACTAAATAATTTGTGCTTAAATCTACTGGTTGCAGAGGAAGAGTTAGCTATGATAGAACCCATTATGCTGCAGAAGAATTTGAACCTTCCACTTTCAACATACAAGGAAAGAGAATGATCTAAATTTAGAACACCTAGAGGGCAGCCATATTAACTTAAGGAAAAAAGAAATCACAGTAGTAAGTTATGTAATAATTGGAGATGATAAAGAACAAGTTGTACCAACATCTTACCCTTACATTGAACTAAACAATGATCTCTTACACAGAATAATTGAGAACAAAGAAAACAATGTGTAGTAGATGCTAATGCAGCTAGAACAGATCTATTATGTCAGTGTGCTGAAACAGCAAATAGAAGCTGAAGTTTCAGTAGGAAGTCGTAGCCCTTAAGAAAAGTGCAGTCACGAAACGGACCCATGCTTACTTTTCATATATGCGAGTCTTTTTCCAGGAAACCGAAACCAAGAATTTCTAGCCAAAAAATGAAGTCTTTTCAGATCTGCTAGGAAGGAAAAACTTGATGAAGCACATTGCAAAAATAATTCCAAGAATAAAGATGTATGCAAATTCCTGCGGAGTGCCTGAAGCACAGACTGAAGGAATATATTAAAATACTGAAGGTAGGCCAGTACAAAAGGACATTTGTCAGAAATTTCAAGTTAAGAAGGTAAGGGCAGATGCCAAAACAGAAAAGAGAAGAGAAGAGAAAAGCAAAGTACCAAAGGACAGAGCGTACATGTTTGTTAGAGAAGGAGAAAACACCAGAGGTATAAAATAAGGGTCGGTGGAGTAGGCTTTATGAATTTTAACAATTAAATTAGTTCTCCCTTTGAACAGAAATGTGAAAAACTTTTACCTGAACTGGGCAACCAGTTACATGAATTGAATTCTTGGCAGCAGGAGCAATTTGGGAAAGGAAAAACTGAAACTGCCAGTAATTCTTCTTCTACATATATCACTGTCAATGGAGTTGAAAATCATAGTCTATTAGATGTTTTAAAAGTGAGTATATGTTTACTGATTATAGTACTAATGTAGGCAGAGAGGTTAGGGAAAAAAGGTAGAAACTTTCAGTAGGAAATGAATGCTGTTTGTATTAATCCCATACATTCTGTCCTAACAGTTAATGGCTTTGATTTGCAAAACAGGACAGTACTGACAGAAATTAGGGTATCAGATGTTATCGACAGCTGTAGAACAGTAAATGAGACAGCTGTGATTATTTTTCAGGACACAGTAATACTATATTATATGCAGTTACAGTATAGTACTCACAGAATTAGTAGTATTACCTTTGTAGACTATGGGCTTGCATTCTGCTATTTCTGATGTGCAAGCACCATGGACACAGCCTTCTTTATACCTGGATGGGTTGTTCAAGCATACAGGCACTCTAAGTTCAAAACCTAGGGGCTTGAGCTGGGATATGGTTCATGTGGCATTTTGTTGTATATGATGTAAATATTCCAAAAATGTTATATTTTGATATTTTAGCTATTTTGGGAGTTAAGGCATTGTTATTGATTGCCATTATGTGATGTAAATAGTATGGAAGATTGGGTCCTCCATGTAATGTCTGCAAACACATTTATTTCATGCTGATTTTGGCAAGAGCTTCATCAAGGGTGAAGCTGGTCAAACCATAGTACAGGCAAACTTCAGGAGATCGACTCCGTGTAGCATAATTAAATATATGTGCCTTTTTTTGTAGTTGTGTGACCTTGGAGTTAGTTTAA